>NW_015440983.1:0-104920 GCF_000150705.2 Paracoccidioides lutzii | reverse complement strand
GATTTATAGTTTAAAAATAATAATTTTCACATTTATCATATAATTTTTTTAAGATTTAAAGATAAAACTTGTATTTTTAGATAAAAATTAAATTAAGAGTATTTATCATAATCTATTTATATTAAAACTGAAAGACTAATAATAAAAATTTATTAAAATAAAATTGAATAATTTCTATATTATTAAATAAAGTTCTATTTAAAATTTAAATTTTAATAAATTAATAAATCAGTTAATTATTCATATTATTATTACTATAACATATTTTAATTCATCTGCTATGAATAATATTACTAAATAATTCAATAAATATTAATATTATTACTGTGAGAATATAGAGTATATTATCAAATATTATTGATTTAAGAATTTAAATCTCACAAGCACTGAATGACAGAAATATAATAAAAAATACATTGAGATTTAAAAAATAAAAATAAAAATAAAAATAAAAATAAAGATAAAAGTAAGATAAAAATATAAAATATCTATTTATAAGTTAATTAACTCTAGTATTATTTGCAATAATTTCTTTAAATATTGAAGAACTTTTGAAAAGTCAGTCAGATTATGAATGAAATAAGAAAAGAATTTGATGAATACAGCAAGTGAAAGACAAGATAGATTGACAAAGAAGATGAATATGTGTAAAGGGTTAAGCTCTAAGAACTAGAGGCTAGTCCTCCTATATAACAAGGACAAATTGCTTGAGAAAGGGAAGAAAAGAATGAGATGAGAACTCAAGCTTAAGCAAGCTCGCGTAGCATGATCACGTGCGCACATGCAAACAATGGCTAGGCTGAGTCAGCCAGCCAGAGCAAATCTAGGGGTTCAACCCCTTATAATATGATTGATTTGAGCAGGACAGTAGCTAGTCTGGGAAGAGGTGTTGGAGCCTAGGCTTCCTATTATGGACTAGCACACTGCACAACAGAGGATACCCCAGTTACCCTAAGTCACGTGCACATATAATTGTAGCTAGCTAGCTCGCTAAGAGTCCCACAATGCAACAAGGTTGATATCAGTCCTCTTTCCTCTTAGAACATTAGCTCAAATAGGCCAAACGAGGGTTTAGGGCTAATCTCGGGCTTAGTCATAGTCCACTTGCCATTTTCGCACCTTTGGGCTGAGACTCAGCGACATCAAACTTCTTTTCGATTGCTGTTCAATACCTCGTCGTCGACAACCACCGCACACTCCACCCACTATGGTTAGTGAACAGTTTCCCCCCAAGCTCCCTAATGACTGATCAATGGAGTGATTTGGAAGGGGGATACTCTGGGAGAACAATATGCTGATAGGTTAATTACGGCGTTCATAGGCACCCGCAGCATCCTCCGGCGGCAAGAAGCAGAAGAAGAAGTGGTCCAAGGGCAAAGGTACGGAAACCCCGAGAAGCTCCAACAGGAGGAAGTCAATGTCCATGTCGGGGAGAGGGGATATGGCTCAGACATTCCTTCTTTGCTTGGAGACGTTTATTTTTGGCATAAAATTGAACATTGATGTTCACTACGGCGAAACGATAGAAAGATTGGCTAATACAGTATCATTTCCATCAAACAGTCAAGGACAAGGCCAACCACGCCGTTGTTCTTGATAAGGCCACTTCCGAGAAGCTCTACAAGGATGTGCAGTCCTACCGTCTCATCACTGTCGCCACGCTCGTTGATAGGTTGAAGATCAACGGCAGTTTGGCACGCAAGGCCCTCAGCGACCTGGAGGAGAAGGGACAGATTAAGAAGGTCGTCGGACACTCGAAGATGAACATCTACAGTACGTGGAATTCTGTACTTTTTTGTTGATTCTTCTTTTTTCGGTTGAGTTGATGGGAAAGAGAGACGATCGCACATATATTTTGAATGTGTTCTTTATTTTCCGCAATTAGGTTCTAACAAATTCGTGTGTTGCAATGTAGCCCGCGCTGTTACAGCTGCAGAGTAAATGGATTTCCGAACCGTCCTCCGTTTTCGTTGTTTTCTTCCCCGGGTTTTGTGCTTGTCAATGCGGTCTTATTGATTTCCTGTTCTCGAGTTTTCTGTGTTCTCTCCCTTTTTTCCCTTCCATATTTTTGTCATGAGTGTATGGATATAAATATCGAACAAAATAGCTACACGGTGGAAGCAAGAATCCAAAACCAAGGCCTAACTGGTCGAGCTCTCTATTGTGGTTAAGAAGCATGTTTTTTCCTGCTTTCCTACCTCTGTGAGCAAAATTAAAGTTGCATAACTTTAGAAGAGATACCCTTGTTAACGGAACCCATCAGCATTTCCGGTCAGATTGATTTTCATGCGCGGTGTCTACATACACTTTCCCTCCAAATTCCCACAGCAAGGAGATTTACCTCCTATTGCGACAAGGATTAAGTGTGACAACTGTTAAATAGACATGCGCTCAAATACCTAATGAACAGGAAGTAGAAAAATGGCCTCATTCAACGATGAAAATGAGGCTTTTGCTTTATAGCCCGTTTTGTTCGTAGGACAGGAGTCCTCTGAATGACCGAAGCCCTAACTTAATACATCCCCAACGCCATCAGGATACAGTAGTTACCTAAGCATATATATAACAAAGAAATGAATTAATTCCATCACACCACGCACCCTCAATCAATCACGAGCCATCTCCTCCAGCTGCATTCTCATTCAGAACTGACCGCTTGGGCCTCCTCTTCTGCGCCTGCTCGCACAACTCTCTTTTCTCCAACCCCTTCCCCTCCACCCCAGGACCTCCTAGCACCCTCCCCACCTCAAAATAATCCTTATGATTCTCAAAAAACTCCTTCCAATGCGACACCTGCTTCCTCACCATCTCCCGCGCAGCCCTCAACTCCTTCTCTCGCCGAATCTTCTTCTCAGCGCCACTCATCGCCTGCTCGGCCGGATTCCCGTCGTCGTCATCGATGGGGATGAACATCAGCTCCACGCCACGAAGGTCCGGGGTGCGGTCCTCCTTGAAGCAACCCGTGGCGAAGGCACGGGTCGCGTCGACCCCGGCAAGGGAGTTGTAGCCGCCACCGGCACCGTAGATGCGTGGGTTCGCGGAGACGTCGAAGATTGTGCCGTTTATGGCAACGTAGATAGGAAGGGTGGGGTCAGAGCCATTGTACAGGGCTAGTTGGACTGGGGTGAGGTTTATAGGGCCATGCTATATTGAACAAATCGTAAATTTACTAAAGGAAACAAAATTGGAAGTAAGGGAGTGTGCAAATATTGGGTTTCCATACGATATAGCGCTTCACGACAGGCCAGCGCGTAAACCAGGGTCTATAACCCCAGAAAAATGAATCAGAGGTAATGAAGTAAGATAGCGCGGAGGAGGTGAGTAGGAGCAAGAAAATGAGACGGAAGATATCCAGGATGGAGATGGCTCGCATTCTATCGGATTTTTCTCTCTTTGGGTTGACCACCTCGACCACTACTGCTTCTGTCACTTCCATCCCGCCATCTGAGCTAGAAGAGGCGTTTTTGCCCTTCCCAGACGAGCCGGAAAAGGATTCGTGAGCACCATCTCCTGCACCCGAACTTCTCCTTTTTGATTGGGGGGCAGCTTTTCCAGGCCGTTGCCGGAGCGCGGGCATTGCGTCCGATCTTCTCGAGCGATGCTGTGTCTTCGTTTGTAGCAATTCGTAAAGCTCCGGATTAGTATTGATAGGTGCTCTATGGCATCAACTTGTAAATACGCTCTGTTTGTAGATTTAGCCTGATATATTGGCAGAGGTGTTGCCGTGTCTGCAGCGTTGTAGTCATACGAAAAGAACAAACATTTGCAGCTGAGAAACTGAAGCTGGTTAACAACTTAGTTTCGTCATCGAGCCGTCATCCCTAACTAAATAACTATCAAGATCGTCCATACTTTTGCAGTGTAAACGCAACATTCTTTTTGAATCAATCCAGATCAGAACGAATGCAAAAAGCAATAAGTGTTCTCATCTAGTGTTAGAATATCATTCTCTTCCCCTACACTCATGTACTCTACCACCTATTCTATTGTTGGTTGGCCTCCCCACTTAATCCATGAGCGATCACGGACGACCCCCAAACGTACTCCTTTGCCTGCGTTTCGCTCGCCGCAAAAGGACGGAGAGGAATGGGGGTTCCAATTCCAGACACGGGGCTTGAGCAGCGGTGAACGGGAATGTTTATTATTTCCCGGTTAATGTGCTGTTTACGATATACATAGGGGATGATGGATCCCTTTGGCGGCGAGATGTGTATAGGGGTATGTGTCAGGGGGTATAAATCCAGCCCGCAGACAACGGGTTACCGAAATGGACATCTTTGCATGGCTACATACTATCCAACCTCGTATCTTGTATCTAATATTGGTAGACAGTTAAAAATGTGTATAGTACAAATTTGAGGTTCCCTTTGATGTGTTGAGAACAAATTTGTAACTCAACAAAAACCTGAACCATAATAAGAATCATAACAGCGTATTGTACGAAACGAATATACGAACACCGTTGCTGCCCGTATACACGTAAAGAAAGCCCGTAGAAGGGGAAAAGGAAAGAGATAATAGGCATAGCAGCGGAGCTTAGACGGAAGAGAGCCAACGATTGTAACGACCTTTATAACGACGTCTCTATTTCTCAGTAAAATAACAAATGCTGTAAGAAGAGTTCGCTTTGCCCAGGTTTCTTTTTGTATTCATTCTCTAGATATATTCTTCATTCGTCTGTCTTCAAGGGGGGAGTCGAAAATATCTCATGACTCATTCTCCCAATTTCTAGAAAACACTTCATTCAACGCAGTCTGGAAAGTCCGACAGTTCATGTCAATCAGGCCTCTTTTCTCCTTTGCATCTGCATTTTTGATCACAGAGACGAGACATAGGTATCTAGCACGGGAAACACAATTAGCACTGCTTCCCCCCCTTTTAAAATATAATATATCAGATACGTACTTGTTCATCTCCATAAGATGTATCATGCTCTTATCGTGCAAGATCACATGACTTTCCGCCTCTGAGATCTGAGGACCCTTAGGCTTGCGATCGGGATGCTCCCACGAATAGAGCTCGCTCACATCAACGATGACATCGATGTAGTCCGAGCACATTTCGTAGCAGGCCATGTCGACAGGCCTGGTGTCCGATGCGATGTATATCTTGCTCAACACGTCGAACAAGTACGTCTTCTCCATGCCAGAATTGTTGGAGAGAATATTGATGAGGTTTTCAAGGGTAGAGAGTTGCGGGATGAGTTTCTGAATCACTTTGCTGAAGGCTTCGAAAACGGAGTAGTCGTATATTGACGTGAGGTAGTAGTGTACCGGCGCATTCTCGTAGCCAGCATCGCTAAGCTCGTCTGAGATGAGTTGGACGATATCTTGGAAGGTGTCAGAGCGGTATTCTTCGGACAGACCGTCCACCTTGTGGATGAATACTTCGATGTTGATGTGAGGATAGTATTGTTGGACGAGGAGGATGGTTCGATTTAGGCGCGAGACAGCCTCTAGATAGTCGTCTTGGGCATCGATGACCCAGACTAGAGCTCCTAGATTGCCGAAGATATCTTCTAGATCGAAAGACGGTTCCAGATATTCCAATTGGCCGGGGAAATCCCAGATTTGGAAGTCCATAAAAGAGCTGTGAAGGTTAGGAACCACGGCTTAACCAACCAATGAAAGAGTATGGAAAACAACTGACTGTATCGAATCCTTTTGGATGCGAGTCGTCGATTCGAGAAATAGAGTTTCCGTTGCGGGCATTTTATGAAATACAACGCTCGATATGGAAGATTTGCCGCTTCTTATACGGTGATTTAGTATCAAGATAATCATCACATAACTAAATTTAGAGAATCCAGCAGCACACTCACCGACGCAGCCCCATTAGTAGCAGCCGTGGCTTTGTGTCACGAATGTTGCTGGAAATCTGTCCAGGCCTGGCCTGCAGCGACTGCGCCTGCGACTGCGCCTGAGGAGGATGGAAGTGACTCGAACCCTGTAGGTTTTCCTCGAGGCTTAGCTGTGCTCTGGTTTTGAAAATAGGAGGGCTGCCATGCAAAATCGAGCTGTCAGAATAGACTAATCGCTCCTGTCCTGGGGCAATAAGGGGGTAATGGGAGTGAGGAATATGTGACATGACGACTGCAAAATGCTTCCTGATTTTAAATGCGGAGGGAGCCCATTGAGACAGTAGAAAGCAGTAGAATCAAGGGGAACCAGTAAACATGCTATCAGAGCTCGCGATGCTATGCTTTCAAAATCACTTTTGGTTCTGGGGGAGTAAAAATAGCATTTGCTGATACCACATATGGATCCTCAGGGTCAGCGCAAAAGTAATTTTGATAGCTGATTCAGAGTATTTTCTAGCCCCCTTCACTCTTCATTCTTCATTCTTCACTCTTCACTCTTCACTGCTATCCTCAACGGACATAGTTTTCAAATGGCTATTGATGATAACATAGGAGCAGCAGAGGAATTGTTAGGAGCAGAAAAATACCAACCACACTCAAAAAGTGGAAGGTAGTGAGAGAGTGTGAGCAATATAACAAAAGAAACACATGACAGAAACTGATCTGAGATGTTGATAAAATGACATCAAAGAAGAAGAAATATATAAAAATTAATAATAAATAATAAAAGAATAATAAAAGAATAAATAAAAGAAGAAAAGAGGGGAAGAAAAATTTCAGCAAGGATATTTGGAGCTGATAAAGTATATTGGCATTGACAGGAAAAGACTGGGGAGTTTGGTGTTATTAGTTATTTACAGTGCAATCCACATCGGTCTGCAGATTTACAGCACATGCGCACATTCACAGAGGGGTATCATCAATTCAAATAATTAAGCACACCCGGTTTCAGAAGCTGAAGCATATGTATACCCAAGACAACCAGGCAACAGGTATAAAGCGAAAAAGACAGCCAAGCGCAGTGGATGCCATGGGTGAGAGAAGAAGAAGAAGAAGAAGAAGCAGTGTCTTACCTCCATTTGTGCCAGTGCCAACACCAAGATCCAGATCCAGCTCCGTGGATCTGTGGCTGGTTTGTCTTTCTATGGGAAACTGGATGTGTCTGTCTGTAATCATCACAATAATAGCAGCATTAGGGAAAGGGACCATTATTACAGTCAGCCCAAAGTAACGCAGAAAAAGGGGAAGAGGGCTTTAGAGTTCTAGTGGCGAAGGGGTAGGCAGGGGCGGGAGTGAGATAGACTCGGAAAGATATAGAGATACATCGTGAGAATAATGGAGCTTCCATACCGAATTCGACTCAACTCCTCAACGCCTCTGGAGAAACCGCCGGATCCAGCTAGGCCAGAGAGAGCCTTGGAGTTGAAATTCAAATGAAACAAGGTTTATAAAGGGGAAAGACTGAGGAGCCAAAACCGGAATCTGTAGGGACAGAGGGGATACACAGGTGATAATTGGGCAGCTAGAGAGCACAGAAAGAGGCCGGCTACAGACTCAATGGGCTCTGTATCATGGGTGGGTAGGAAAGGAACCCAGTCTGGAAACTTTTGTCAAACGAAGTGAAGGACCGGGCAGATGTTGTAAGCCTGGTCTATGGGTTTGTCAGGTACTGGGATGGAAACTGATATTGGGGTAAAAGAACATCTGCTTCTGGAGTGGAGCAGTTTTTGCAGTTACGGATGAAGAAGGTTTTGCAAGAGGAAGATCGACGTTGAACAATGATTTAAGAACAGTTGGTTGGCTGGACAGTGGAGAGTGGTGTGTACCATAAAACCACTAGTAAAATGCCAAAATGGAATTTGAATGACGAAGATATTTTTATTTCAAGGGCTGGAAGAGATCAAGTAAAATCAAATGTGAGGATGAGAAAGCTTGCCATACCTGGACAATTAATGTAAAACACTCTTTAACTATTAGAACATATTTTTTACTGAACATTAAATTTTAAAATCTGAATAAATTTTATTAAATAATGATAGTAAAAAAAATATATATATTAGTAATATAATTGTTTTTTTAATAAGTAATTTTAAATTATATAATTTTCTTTTCTACATTTATTACATCTTTATAAAACCTGCTTTTTTGACTGTAGTTTACTCAGTTTAACAGACTTTAAAGTTTGATTTTAACTTATTAATATAATTCACAAAGAATAAATTCTAAAAGCAAGTAAATCATATTTTAAAGAATTATATAATGAAAATTTACTCATTAAATTTTAATTATATAGAATAATTAAGCTTTTAATTAAAATAAAAATATATTTTATTTATTTTAATATTTAATAATAATTAAATTACAAGTATATAAATTATAATAAAATTATATAATTTTTTATTTAACTTTAATTTATTATATATAAAGTTATTAAATTATAAATTAATTATTTTTTAAATAATTAAAAATTTAATTTAATTAAAAAAAATATTTTATTTAATTAATTTTTTTTAAATTAAATATAAAATAATAAAATTTTAAAAAAAAACTATTAAAAGTTTTAATTTTTATTTTTAATTAATGAATATTATATATAAAATTTTATTAATTATTATAAAAAATTAAAATTAAAATTTTTATATAAATATAATTATTAATTAGTTGATTAATTAATTAATTAACTAGTTAAATAATTTAAATTTATATAAAATATTATTATTAAATATAAATTTTATTAAATAATATTTATAACTTAAATATTAAATTTTAAATTAAATTTAAATAAAATTATTATTTAAAATTTATATAATAAATAATTAAAATAAATTATTATTGTTATTTAATTTAATTTTATTAAATAAACTTTATATATTATAATTATTTTTAAGAAAAAAATATATTAATTCTATTAATAATAAAATTAAATTATTAATTAATAATAATTATTATTTAAATAAATAATATTATAAATAAATAAAATATATTTAATAAAAATTTTATATTATATAAAAATTAAATATTAATTTTTAATTTTTAATAAATATAAAATTTTAATTTAATTTAATTTTAAATAATTTTTACTTTAAAATTATATTAGTTTTTTTTATTATATTACTTTTTTTATTATATCTATTATAATTATTAAATATTATTAATTTATATTTTATAAATTATATATAAATTTAAAAAAAAATATTATTAAAAATAATTTTATAAAAATATTTAAAATAAATAAACTAAGTATTAAAAGAAAGTATAAAAAGCTCTATAACTAGAATTATAACAGAGTAAATGTATAGATATAGTAAATACTATAAAAAAAATTAATAAATAAAAAAATATATATAAAATTGAATAGTAGTTAATTATTAAATCTTTTAAAAAAACTTCAGAGTTTCAAAATATTTATATATATAAATAAGTAGCAATAGATTTTATTTTTAATTTTTCATAAAATAAGAATTTTTTATAAAGTGTTAATTCTATTCTTCAGAAAGTACTAATTCTAAAGAATTAATTTTTAAAAAATACTGATCTGTGTTAGGCTCAGCGCCGGGGCTTGGTGCTGAGGGGGCCTAGGTGTGGGATGGTTGAACCTTCTATTCGGTGGAGCTAGCTAGGTTATTGCTATATTACATACAAGTGATCACGTGTGGGCGGGGTGGTCGTTAGGGCAACACCAACACCACCCAGGTGGGCGCTGCTACACCCCCCCTCCATCACCATGCAGGATCTTGAATGCCATATGTGAAAAAGGAAAAACTAGCTATGCCATCCTCAAATTCATCCAAATCATGCTACATACATTAAGTTTGAACATTCCTGTCTTTTCCACCTGTAAAATCAAGTAAATCAAGGAATTGTTGAAATGTCAATGTGTTTAGAGATTTAGTCAATCTATCTGCTGCCATTTCTTCAGTTAAGATGTATTCAATTGAGATAATGCCGGAATCACATGTTGATATGCTTGCTCCTAGCAGTGATTGTGACTACAGTGGCTAGATTGATCACATCTTTATTATCTGTCTTGATTGACAGGGGGTTATCTGCTATAAAGCTCAGATCCATCATCATACTTCTTAATCACATTGCTTCACATATGGCCTTACTTAATGCCATGTATTCAGCCTCATTGGAACTCAAAGAGATGCATGACTGCTTGCTTTATCACCATGAAATTGACACACTGACAAGCATAAAAACATAGTTAGATATAGACTTTTAATCATCATTCAATGAGCCAGCTCAGTCAGAATTCATGTATTCAACTAACATATATGTCATGTTCAGGAATTCATTCTCAGGTCCTTTATCATCATCATCCTTCATGTAAAATATGCTGATTTCACACATGTCTTTCAAATATTAAATGATGTGTAATAGAGTCTTTCATGTATTAAAGGTAGAGGTGGCATTCTTCTATATCAATAGAAAAGCTATGTGAGTGATATTCAGCTGCAGTTTAACTGCCAAATACTGCAAGCAGTCAACACAGTGTCAGAATCACTGTTTTGTAAAATCAGTCTCATTTTCAGAAACAGAAGAGTCATTCAAGTGTAGACTCTCATCCATAGGCATTCAGACAGTAGTTGCATCATCCAGGTGGAAATCTTTTATCAATCAATCAATATAACATCAGAGAGTCAATTTGATGCTGCCATTCATACATTTTACTTCCATGCTTAGATATTTTGTGAGTTCATTCAAATCTTTGATCTCAAGCTTCTAGTGCAGAATATCAACTAGTCAATCAGCATTCTTTAGAGTGTCCACAAAAATATGAAGATCATCAATATATATAGTCATATATAGATGTTTTCAAGCTGAATGCTGCCAAAGAGCAGAATCATAAGAACTTGAGATAAAGCTGTTCTCTTATAGCAGAGCTGTCAAGTAATCATATCATATTTTGACAGTCAGATTCAACTCATATAGAGATTCTTCAACTGCACAAACAAGTGTATGTGAAGCTTCTTCTTTGAAGTCAGTAGATTGTCTCATATAGACTGTTTTTTCAAGTCTTCTGTGTAAGTATATCATCACTATATTCACCTGCTGTAGAGTCTAATCACATTTTGCAGTGATTGCAAACATTATATGATTTGTGATATCTGTAACTACAGAGATGTATATTTCTTGATGTGTTCTCTTTTTGAATCAATTGTCATAAATTACTCATCTGAACTTTCACAATATATCATCTTCATCAGCATTGAGGTCACTGAGATGATTCTTTTCAACAAAGACCTAGCAGCTAGATGCCACTGACTAACTATGAAGAACATCAGAACATAAAATTAATGTTCAAGTCTTTTGACATTTAAAATTGTCAATTTCATGTTGCATAGATTTCCTTCAATATAATCTCATCTATGAATAATTAATTGCATTCTTGAAGCTTTTCAGCAAGTCACCTGTAATTGAGAAAGATGTGTACATCATGAAGGCTTTCATAGATCTCATTTATGGAATATGTGGTTCTGAAAAATCAGGAATATTAGAATCATCCTCCATCAAATAGATGATAGGGGTCAGAGTGTTTTCAGCTTCAATTGTTGCAGTAGTGATGAAATTCTTTTGTATTTCCTGCACTTTTGTATAAAAAATCACATCAGATATATCAAAAATCTTATCAGAGATAGGACTCTACATACAATAGATTGACTGGCTGTAGAATTCAATAAGTTTGCATAATTCAGTCTGAGCAAACAGCTTATCTGTCAGCTTTTGTGATCCATGAAGCTGGACAAAAACATTAGATTCAAGCTTGCAGAAGTGAGTGATCTGTGATAATGCATTCATCAATGCTGAAAAAGAAATTGTATAAGAACTACAGATGAGCTCCTTGCTGTCATCATTTATGATTGCAGGTCAATACTTCTCATTATATAGAATTGCAGATGTGGGTGTATTATTCATGATTGAAACAACTGTTTCTATAATATCTGCTCAGAACTTCTTTGAAATGTCCTTTTCTATAATGATTGCTCTGACTCATATCATAATGATGCAGATGTTATATTCAGATATACCATCTTGATGAGGTGATTGAGAAGTAGTTGATTCTCACACTATGCCATCAGCAATCATTAATGTTGTCATCTTTTGTGAATGAAAAACCTCATCTACATCTATTCTGATGTAGGTAGAGGCTGAAAAACTGAGATTTTTAATGAACTTAATTTAATGAGAATAATAATCAAATGCTTGATCTTTGCTATTTAGGAAATAGATTCATCTGAATCATGTCACATCATCTGTGATTAATATAAAATATTTTATGCCTTGGCAAGATTCTATAGGATGATTGTCTGTATCACTCAACATATGATCACCACCCACTAGATCAATATAGATTCATTCCATTAGCCTTACAGCCTATGGCATGAGGGTGATCAAGTATTTACATGTCATACCTGCTTTGACACAGGTATTGCAAAAGAAATTAGTCTTGAGGCCCTTGATATGAATATCAGATAGTGGATTCTTTGCCAAAGCTATAATGACTCTCATGTGTATATGCCTCAGGTCAACATGCTACTCAGCAAGTGTTTTCATGACTGTAGGTGATTCTTGAGATTGAAGTTGAGCATTGGTAGGATTGTTGTTACCAGTGATGACCAAGGCCTTAGCATAATCATTGTCATATATATGTGATTTTGCTGTGAAATAGATTGCTTTTGACTCATAATGAGTGTCAACTGCCAACATCCTTTCAACTATTTTATAAATTGAACTCTGAGCTGTGTGAATCACAGTAAAAATAATGCCATTGAGGGCCATGATGATGAAGTAGGACAGGGTGTTTGAATTTAAAAGTTCATATTGAAAACTCTAATCCTTCAACTTAGCAAAAGACACTAAGTTGACAGTAAGATTCAGAACATAATGAACATCATATATAGATATATTCTCTCTATCAGATTCTAGAATAAAATTTTCAATCTTTTTGATATGATCATATTTATCATCTGCTATATGAACCTTGAGATCACTGTCATAGATTTTCTGTTAAATAATAGACTACTTTTCCCCTGTCATATGAAAACTTGCACATGTGTTAAGAAATCAAGACTTGAAGGTAATGTCAGTGATTGCTGACAGAGCAATTGCAGCATTGACAGTAGCAGGTTATATCACTAGAAGGTCAGAAGATTTGTTCTTTTTATCATTCTTATTCTTTTTTTTGCTCTTCTGTTTATTGTGACTGCTGGTGTTGCTATTTTCTGTGAACTTGACAATCTTATTCTTATTTGCCTCCCTTCACTCTTCAGTGACAAGTTCAGGGTGTAATTGCCAATAAAAGTTCTTAACATGCTGATTTGAGTGGTAGATCTCACATTTAGAACTATTTAAGGTAGCTGTGTTGACTCATGAAGGTTTGAAGTGTTCATTGAACTTGCTTATACAATTCATTAACTGCTTCATGAGATCATCAATGTCAATATTTTTAATAGAGTCCTGGCTGATCATATAGAAATCATTCAAATGTGTCTTGACAAAAGACTTTTGATGTTCTTTCAAATCAATAAGGAAAAGATCATGATAGAAGTCCTCTGAGTTGTTCATCAGTTCCTTATGATGTGCAACTAAGTAGCAGAATCTTCTTTGAAATGCTAAGTAATTATTGTTAACATGTAGAGTAGTCAACTCCTTCATGACATTGAGGCATTCTTCTGTCAAAGACACTACATATTCAACATCAATCTTTTTCCATAATGCAGCAGTGTTGTCAGGTTTCAAGACTCCAATGATTGTACATATGAGCCCCAATAAGAATTACAATATACATCAATAGAGTGCTTTGATTTAAATATTTCATTTTTCAGTGTTCAACATGTTTTGACTAATATTATCTGGGCAGATGTGTTGCTTCTTGATTAGAATGTCAGTTCCACCAATGACTTCAGCATCTGTAAGAATTCCCATACATCAAGTTTGATAATTAGTGTCATCAAATGTAGTTACAGCCTTAGTATCCATAGCTCTTTGGACATTCTTTTGATATTCACAGATCTGAGATTTGAAATCATTCACAGATGTATCATTGTTGATATTTGAAGTGTTCTGACATGTCATTTGTTGACAAAAGATCAACAAATCTGCTACACTCATTGTAATCATACTATTCATGTTAAGAGTAGGCATTTGAGACTATGGGCTTAAGATTCCTTCACTAGCTGCTGTGAATTCACATATAGACTTAGGAGCAGATGTTTCACCAGGCTCATGGCTTGATGAATTTATGGTGCAGTTTAAACTTGGTTCCTGCTTCAGGCCTTCTAATTCTTCATTCTTGTCTAGTGATGGGAACACTTCAACAGCTTTAGAATGTGATTGTAAAGATTGTTTTCTCTCTGTTAAAGAGATAAATAGTTCAGTCATTAGATTAGAGAGTGAACTCATTCAGACATGTACACAGCTGTTCTTAATATGATTTTTATTAAAAACCAGCTATTCAGACTATAACCTGTGGGATGGTTGAACCTTCTATTCAGAGGAGCTAGCTAGGTTATTGCTATATTACATACAAGTGATCACGTGTAGGCGGGGCAGTTGTTAGAGCAATGCCACCTAGGCAGGCGTCATTACAATTACATGTGAGGCAGAATCATGTGATGAAGATAAATTTAGTCTCAGTGCTGAGTCTAATAAGTATCAACTTGTGAAAAAAACTTTTCTATTTAAAATATAATTTTTAAAGATATCAAAAACACTATAAGTATGAGTATAGATAATATTTGCAATATCTTCTATAGTAATATCTTTTGTATATAAAATGTATAGAGTATATTTAATTAATATATTAACTAAAATAAAAATTGTATTATAGATTTTATCTAGTTAGATGATGACTAAAAAATCAGTAATGAAGTTCATAGTAATAATTTATTATAAATTAATTAATATTGAAATTGAGTTAAATTTATTATAATATTTATAATAGCATACTTTTATTCTCTGATAAGTATTATAAGTATGAATATATTAGTAATATCTCAGATAATATTATACCAATAGTACTTATTTTAAATATATTCAATAAATTATTTTGTATTAAAATAACTCTCTTGTGAGTTATTATAATTAATGTGAATTATCTCTTTAATCAGCATATATTGCAGCAGAATATAAACTCTATTATTTATATAAAGTAAACTGTCTTTTAAAATGATTTAGAATATATCACTATTTAAAATTATATTTTTATCTTTTATCTTCTATTTCTTTACTATTGTATAAAAATCTAAATTCTATACTTTAATAAAAAGAGAGATAAGAGATTCTGATATATTTATATATGCTGATTTAAAGACTATAATAATATTAATCAATAATTTAAAAATATATTAATTTTTAAGATATTTTTTTAAAATTAAATTTTTCTCTTCTGAAAATTTTCTAATCAGTATATTTAATGATTTCAATGAGTATAATATAATCTTGTTAATAAGTATATAATGCAGAGATTAAAAAAAGTCTGCACTCAGAGCAGAAGTTAAAAGAGACTCAGAGCTCATAGTATTAATTTTAAAAGATTTTACATGAAATATATGCTTTTAATCATAGATTTATATGCAGTTAATGAGAATTATAAGTTTTTTATAAAAGTTAGATTATTAATTCTATTTGACACTATAATAGAGCTTCTGTTGTAAGATAGAAAATATAATCTTATCATGAAAAAAGTCAATGTAATCTACATAGTGACTGAGTCTATCAGCTGAATTTTATTTATTTAAATGATGATGCAAAATTAAATCATATACTGATAGTGCTTCTACTTATCTAAACTAACATAAATTCAATATTTTAGTTATTATAAAATACTGATGATTGATATGATTAGAATAGATAAAAATTAAATGATGACTTTCTTTCAAACAATAATATTAATTTTTAAAAGATGTGATAATTACAAAAAGTTTCTTATTATAAGTATTATATTATATTTCTATATATAGAAGTTTATAAAATTAGAATATAATTAAGTATTATTAATTATCATCTTATTTTTAAAAGATAATAACAGTTACTGCTGTTATAGAGATATCAGATTCAATCTGACTTTCTCAGCTTGAGTTACAATAAGTGAGTAGAGAAGTTTATATAAAGTATTTTTTTAAAGTATTGAAGATATATTTTATATTTTTTATTCATGTAAATTGCATATTTCACTTCTTCTTCTTTATGATCTTCATAATATCAAAGAGAACTTTCATAATTTTAAAGTAGTTTTCAATAAAGTAGTAATAGAAGTTTATAAATTTTAATAAAGTTTAAAATTTTTTTAATACTAGTTGAGATTATTCTATAATGATTATCATTTAATTTAATTTTATTTCAATATTATAAGATCTAATAATAAATTTTAAAAAGAAGATTTTATTTTTAATAAATTCATATTTAGTGTACTTTGCAAATAGATTTATATAATCTAGATATTTAAGTATTTTTTGTACATACATCTTATGCTCATTTATTGAGTTTGAATAGATAAAAATATTATTTAGATAAATCACATAGTATATGTTAAGAAAATCTACTATAGTATAACGTATATAAATTTGAAAGATGACAGAGATATTTATAAGCTCAAAAAATATAACATTATACTTAAAGTAACTGTATTATATGTGAAATACTATTTTTCATTTATTATTATATTAAATGAATATTCTGTAATAAATATCTTTAAGATTAATTTTAGAAAATACTTGAAATTTAAATAATCTATTTAGTATTTTATCTACAAAATATAATGAATATTTATTTTTAATTATGAGATAATTCAGATCTCTATAGTCTATATAAAGTTACAAATTTTTATTTTTCTTTGAAATAAAAAAAATAAAAGTATTTACAAATCTCTGAGAAGAAGATATTTAATTTTTTTTTAATTTATTATTTAAATAATTCTGAAGAGTTTTTAACTCTATTTTAAAGAAATTGTATATAAATATAAATGAAAATTTAACTTCTTCTTTAAGATTAATTAAGTGCTTCGCATCAAATATATATATACTGAATGCTTTTTTTTTATAGAAAATATATATATATAATCTAATATAGTTAGGTAGATTATCAATAAAAGTTGAATTTATGAGTAAGCTATCTTCTAAAAATATTAAAATTTTAGAGAAAGAATAAAAGATTTATATAAAGATTTAAGAATTTTTAGCATAAAGCTCAGAGATGAATGTAAAGTTTTTGAAAATTCTAATGAGAAACTCCGAGATCAATAAGATTAAAACAGATACTATTATAAGTATATAGTTAAAAATATCAGTGAGTAATTTATTAGCAATATCTATTATACTTAGATTTATCTTTTGATTGTTTGATTTTTAATAAATATAGAATTTTTATCTTTTTAATTAATAAAAAAGTTGAATTATTTGAATCAGAGAAATTATAATATCATATTATAGTTTGAAAGTTTAATAATATAAAAGAAGTGAAATTTTCTAATTATAGTTTTCTTGCTATCTAAAATATCTATTTTTAAATTAATAATTTCAAATTAGTATATTTAATAATTGTAAAAGGTTAAGCTCTAAGAACTAGAGGCTAGTCCTCCTATATAACAAGGACAAATTGCTTGAGAAAGGAAAGAAAAGAATGAGATAAAAACTCAAGCTTAAGCAAGCTCATGTAGCATGATCACATGCACATATGCAAATGATGACTAGGCTGAGTCAGTCAGTCAGAGCAAATCTAAAGGTTCAACCTCTTATAATTCTCTCCTTCTTCCTCTTTGTTGCAGGCCTTTACAACTATTTAAAGTCCTCTTTATATCTAATTTTGCCTGCTGAGAGGCCTCTCATGTGTTCAAAGCCTTCACTTCTTGTAGAAGACTTACATCATTCTATGTAGACTCAGCTCAATCTACTCATTTAATGAGGTATTGCTTTTTTCTCTGATAGGTTCATTCATTCTGAATTTCCTCAATCTCAAACTCAGGTCCTTTCAGAGTCTCTATAGTGAGTGACTGTCAGTCAGTTTGCCTCTGACTAGGCAGGAGATTCATCACCACAGTATGTAGAAGCTTTATATTAAAGATATTGTGAATGTCAGATGAAATATTCAGTCAGTAAGTATAAAATTCTATCTTTTCTAGCACAGTATATTGATTGTATTTCACATTCAGCTTCTTGCACAGACAATTAGTTCTTATGATTCCTAAGCTCAACCAGATCTTCTCTTCAGGTTAAAAGCTTGAAGCTGAGTCTCTTCATCTATTCATATATTTCTCTTGAGATTGCTGAGCATTTATCATTTTTACTTGAGCTCACTTCAACACTTCATGAGTCTTTCTCATATAATCATCTGCAAACTCAATGAGATTATATGATATTTCAATAGGAAGTACATCAGCTATATTAATGAAGAAGACATAGAAAAGATGTGTTAAAAAGAATGAGCTCATGCCTGTTGAGACAGCATCTCTATTATTGATGACCAGCTCTGCTAGAGGGAGTCATTCACACCAGTCATCCTGTTGAAAGCTAATATACTTGCATAGGTAGATTTCTATGATCTGATTCATTTGCTCTGTAGCTCCATCAGTCTCTGAATGATAGACTGTGAAGAGTCATCTTTTAATGTCTAATTTCTCACATATTTGAGTTCAAAACATGCTTGTGAAAGCTGACCCTTGATCTGACACTACTACCTTAGAAATGCCATGTTGAGAAATGATGTTATGAAGTAACACTCTAGTCACTATCTCTGCATCAGTTTTCTTAACTGCTTTTAATATAACTCCCTTGATCAGTCTGTCTATTATAATCATAATATTTGTATATTCTTTAGAGCTTGATAAGTTCATAATAAAGTCTATGAAAAGCTCCTGTCATATGCATTCAGAAATGAGGAGAGGCTTAAGCAGTTTCTGATGTTGATCTCTTCATGCAGTGTTTGATCTGCAAAGATGACAGTTCCTGATCATTCTTCTCATATCAGCAGCATAGCCTGGTCAGTAGAACTCACATCTTAGAACTTCTGCTATTTGCTCTCACCTAGGATGACTAGTAAGAGATGAGTTATGAGCCTCATGCACTAACCTGGTTTGAAGAGGTTTGAAGTCTGACACTCACTTATGATCTCAAATGAGAAGCTCTCTGTTCTCATTTAAAAAGCACTCAGAGATGAAGATCTTAATACTGAGTTCAAAAGAAAAACTGAATCTTTCCTCATGAAGAATTTGCTCCAGATGCTGTAGAATCTTGTCATTTTTGTGAGCCTCATTTCACTGAGCTTGAAGAGACATCTCAGGTTTCACACTAACAGCAGCCACTATTGATTTCATTTCAGATGCCAGTATGTTAAACTTAAGTAGTTGAGCTTGCCTCTACTTGATTCTCTCATCATCAGTGCTCTGTGACATGTTCTGCTCTCTTTGTGATAGAATATCTGATTTAGTGTTCAACTTCTCTGGCCAGTAATTAATTCTGAAGTTGAATTGATAGAGAATATCTATTCAACATAGCTGTTTTTCATTTAGTCTGCATGTAGTCATGAAGTATTCTAGATTCTTATGATCTGTGAGAATCTTGAATTCCTTTATGCTTCATAGCTCAGTATCTCATTTCTTTAAATACTCAATTATTGCTAATAATTTCTTATTATGAATCTCATAGTTGCATTCCGCAGGTGAATGCTTGTGAGAGAAGAAGACACATGAGTGTAGAATGCTCTGCTCATCATATTGTAGCAGCACTCCTCCTGAGGCATAACCTGAGAAGTCCATTTCCAATATAGTCTCATGGTCAGAGTCAAATTGAAGCAGGATCAGAGCAGAGATAAACATTGATTTTAGACACTTAAAAGCTTTCTCAGCCTTGCTCATCTACAAAAAAAGAACATTCTTGCATGTAAGAATTGTCAGTGAGATCACAATCTTTGAGAAATTCCTGATAAATCATCTATAGAAATTGACAAAGCCTAAAAATCCTCATACATCTTTAAGAGTAGTAGATGTTGCTCATTTCGAAATAGCTTTAATCTTCTCTGAATCTATTCATATACCCTTGTCTGCTTCAATGATGAATTCAAGATATTTTGTATTGTTCATCTTGAACTCACTTTTTCTGATGTCTGCCTGCAGGCCTGCTTTCTGTAGATGCATAAGCATCTTTTGTACATGCTCACAATGCTTCTGTAAGCTTCTTGAGGAAAATATCAAGATGTCATCTAAATAGACTGAGCAGAAGTCATCCAGATATTCATGTAATACTCAGTTAATATAATTTTGAAATGTGCTTAGAGTATTGACCAAATCAAAAAGTGTAATCAGCCACTCAAATAGTCTGTATCTGATTCTAAAGACTGTCATCCACTCATCACATTCTGTGATTCAAATCTTGTGAAAAGCTGCAATAATGTTCAGTTTAGTAAATCATTTAGCCTGTTCAATTCACTGTAAAGTCTCACTGATTAATGGTAGAGAATATCAATCCTTTCAGGTGATTTTGTTAAGAGCTTGATAGTTCACACAGAATCTTAGCTCACTCCCAGACTTCTTCATGAATAGTACAGAAGCAGCTGCAGAGGAGTTGCTCACTCTAATAAAACCCTTATCTAGATAATCTG
Organism: Paracoccidioides lutzii; assembly: GCF_000150705.2. NCBI lineage: Eukaryota > Fungi > Ascomycota > Eurotiomycetes > Onygenales > Ajellomycetaceae > Paracoccidioides > Paracoccidioides lutzii. The sequence continues at coordinate 84,465 of NW_015440983.1, read as the reverse complement.
TAAGAGTCTTTCATAAAGTCAGAAGTTCCTCTCAAGATATATTATATAACAGGCCTCAAGGGGGTTGTTCCACACTACCATCAGCCTTTTTAATCAGTTCAATTCCATAATCTCTACCTGGGTCATGAAGTGAGGGTAGAGTGTTGGTGGCTTCCTTATCAAATATATTCAAAAACTTATGATAATGTTCAGGCAGCTTTTCTCTAGAATCAATCTTTGATTTCACTTCTAGAGTCTTTTGAATGTCAGTCAAATTGATGATGAAGATCTTGATGTTTCACTTCTCTCAAGTGCTCATAAGCCTAGAGAAGCTTACAGCAGAGATGAAAATCACATCAGCTTTTGCATTTGAACTAGACTCTATCTCTATGCCACTCTCTTCAAATCTCACAATTCTTCAATGAGAGATCATAGTTACCTTTTGCTGGGCCAGCCAGGGGTCACCTAGATACATATCATGACCATGTAACTCATTCACCATATAGAGAAAGACCTGTTCAGTTATGTGATCATCTTTATCAATTTGAATGCCAGTCACTATGCTTGTGGAGAGTCTCATAGAGTCTTCAAAGCCAGTCATTTTAACAGAGGGAATTTCAATGCACAGGAGCTTATGCTTATTAACATAGAATTAAGAAATAAAATCATAGATATTATATTCACTGTCTATCATTGCTCTAGTCAAAAAGGCATTATCTACTAAAGCATTGATAGTGAAGGATTTAAATATCATCTTAGATTTAAATCTTCTCCATTGCTTTCTCATAAGCTTCTTATTTCACTTCTTTCAGTGTCTTTTGATTAGAGCTACTTTTTTTTCAAATTCTCACTCATATCCACATTGTCATCATCCAGTACTGGCTTGAGGATCACCTTAGCTATCATAGAGATGGCAGAGCATCTGAGAGGTTTGAACAGGCAGCTCTTAATCATATGACCTTCAGCTTCACATCTCAGGCACAGGCCTTGCTCTCTTCATTGATTAATCTCTGTCTGATTTATCAATTAGATATGATGAGTGCTTGAGGTCATAGCACCAGGAAAGAGATTCATCATATCATCAGCAGAAGCTTGAGACCAATTTCATCAGTCAAGAACAGCATGACAAAGTAGAGAGTGTGAATTAAATATTGTATAATCTGAAGAAGATCTGTCCTCACAATATTTAGATCACTGTCTTAAAGTCTTAAGCTCAGAGAGTTGATGATCAACTAATCTAAGCTACTTGCAGTAATTCTTATAGAGAGATGATTCTCTTACACCCATCATGCCTTCTCTCAGCTCCATGCTTAGAGTGAATTTCAAATACCTCTTTTTAATGTGATCATCTCATTCATGACCACTAGCTTCTAGCAGTAGCTGATTAAATTCAGGCAGAAAGTCAAAGAGAGCTCTTCTACTCTGTTGTAGATTATTGAGCTTTTATATAGTCTTTTTCTGACATGCAGAATCACTAAAGAGCATGTGTGTCTGCTTCAGTAAGCTCTCTACTGTGAAGTTGATCTTGTTCTTATTATTCTCAACTCAGAGGTAAACTCAAGCTGCTGCCATTCCTTCTAGTCTTGAGTACACATATCAAGCACATTCCTCATTATTACTTAAAGCTTTCTCATCAATCTTAAGTTTTGATTGAAGCTTTAGCTCTCACTGAGAGTAGTGCTTCAGATTAGAATCATCATACTTCTTGCAATCTGATAGCTTGATCTTTGGTCTTCTGACTGCAATGAGTGATTGCAGATTCAATTGAGAGAGAATTGATGTCAGAATATTCAAAGTTTGTCATAGATTAGCTATTTCAGCTTGCTGATCTGCTATTAAATTTCTGTTCTCACACTGAACCTGTTTCTGCTGTTGAAGAAAGGCCATTTATTGTTGTTTAAAGCTGCTGAGAGTGTCCCTGCTCATTGCTTTGTGTTGATTCATTTGTGTATTTGTTGTACAAGTCTGTCACTTTATTTCATTCAGCTAGATATTTTCAATACTGCTCATTCATTTGTTAGCATGATTGCTAACCTAGTCTATTCATATATCAGTACTATCACTGAACTTTGTGATGTAGAATTTAAGACTTCCAATAGCCTATCATATGTCAGCATGTTTGCTGAGCTTCATGATACAAGATTAAGACTTTCAGTGATCTATCAATGAAAGGAGTGAAGCAATTCATAATGTAAAGGGTTAAGCTCTAAGAACTAGAGGCTAGTCCTCCTATATAACAAGAACAAATTGCTTGAGAAAGGGAAGAAAAGAATGAGATGAGAACTTAAGCTTAAGCAAGCTCGCGTAGCATGATCATGTACACACATGCAAATGATGACTAGGCTGAATCAGCCAGCCAGAGCAAATCTAGAGGTTCAACTTCTTATAATAATCATCAAATTTTTCTATTCTATATGAAGTATATTCTGAGTTCTGGAATATATACTTCTTCATTAGATATTGCATATAAGGTATTAATTTATAGATTATATTTTAAACTTATTATTATAGACTTAATAAGTAACTTCTATTAAAGTAGTTAGAAATTGAAAGAATATTTAGAATAGATAAAATAATTATTAAAAAAAAGTATAAGAAGCTCTATAACTAGAATTATAATAGAGTAAATATATAGACATTATAAGTACTATAAAAAGAAGAGAATAGTGATAAATAAAATATATATATAAAATTAAATAGTAGTTAATTACTAAATCTTTTAAAAGAAACTTCAGATATTTATAGTATTTATAAATATAAATAAGTAATAATAGATTTTATTTCTAATCTTTTATAAAATAAAAAATTAATAATATAATAATATGATTTTTTATGAAGTACTAAATCTATTCTTCAAAAAGTATTAATTATAAAAAATTAAATTTTAAAAAGTGCTAATCTTTATTAATTAGAAGTGTTGACTATTAAAATGATATTGATTTTTTAAAAGCTATTGATTCTTAATAAAATATTAATTTTAAAGTATTTTAATAAGTATTGTAAAAAGAGAAATATTTTAATAAGCAGTATAATAAATAATATAAGAGTAAAAAACTACTATAAAAAATCTTAATATTATAATAAAATTTTATATTTATAATTTTATCTTTTATTTTTTTTAATGGATTTATTTTTTTTTAAAATATTTAAATTTTTTTCAATAATATATTTATTTTAATAAAGTTATAAGAATTATTTTTTAATATTATATATATATCTTTTTTTATTTTTTATTTTAATTTTTAACTTTATATTATTTTATAAAAATAAATATAATTATGTATAATTATATTACAATTTAACTAAAATTATAATAATAATAAAATAAATAGTTTTAATTTATTTATTTAATTAAATAGCTGCAATAAAATACTAAATTAATAATTAAAATATAAAATGAATGAGCAACTAACTATATAGATTAATTAAAAATTAGATCAAATTAATCTTTAAAGTAAAAAAAATTAAAAAATATAATAAATCAATCTTTATAGTAAAAATAATTAAAATTAAAATAAATTAATCTTCAGAATAAAATAAAGTGGATTAATTTTAATTTATATATAAATAATTACACTGTAATAAATAATATTATTTTTAAATAAATAAATTATTTAAATTAATAGATTACAATATTATTATTTTATAATTAATTTATAATAGATTAAGAATATAATATTTTTATATATTTAAAATTATTATAATTACTATAATATTAAAAATATTATTAATATAATTTAAATTTAAATGATAAAAATTTATAAATTAAAATAATTATTTATTTAACAGATATAATAAATAAAATAATAAAATTCTAAATTTTTTTTCTAATTAGATCTTTTATAGTTATTAAATTTAATATTTATATTTATATTTATATTTATTTTTTTATCGTAGTTATATTAAATATATAAAAATAAAATTTATTTTATATATTAATTATTATTATTATAGTTATTTATTTATAATTTTTAAATTAAAAAATATTTATTTATTTATAATTTTTACTGTTATTATAACTCTACTAGAGTTAAAATGATAATAAAATAAAAGCTTCAACTTATCTATATAATAAACAGCTATTATAAGAATAATAAACTGAAAATTAAAATATAAAATATATTAGTAACTAAATATGAAAAGATAGTTAAAAATTAAAAAAGAATAATTTTAATTTATATATAAATAATTTTATTATAATATTATTTTTTGATTTAAAATAATATTTACTTTTAAGCAGTTATATCAAATATAAAAATAAATAAATAAATAAAAATTTATCAAATTTGCTAATAAATTAATTATTTTAATTTTTATTTATTAAATTATTATAAATTTATTATTATTATTATTATTATTATTATTTATTTATTTATTTAAAATATATTTAATCAATAATTATAATATTTATATAATTATATAAAAATTTAATTATTTTATTAATTTATTTAATAAATAGTATTTAAATTATATAATTATAAAGTTTTATTTTAAAATAATATAGTATTTAATAAACTTCTAATAAAAGATAAATTTATAGTTTTAATTTTTATTTAATCTTTTATCAAATATCATTACTAAATTAAAATAAGATAATAATAAAATAATAACTTCAATTTATTTATATAATTAAATAGCTATAATGAGAAAAATAAATTGAGAATTAAATTATGAAATTAATGAGTAGCTAAATATATAAAAATGATTAAAAATTAAAATAAATTAATTTTTAGAGTAAATATAATTCAGAATTGAAATAAATTAATTTTTAAAGTAAGAATAATTAAAAATTATAATAATTTAATTTTTAAAATATAACAAAGTAAATTAATTTTAATTTATATATTATTAGCTATATTAAAATATTATTTTCTGATTATAAAAAAAATTTACTCTTAAATAGCTGTATTACAAGTAAGAAAAAAGTAAAAGAAAAAAAAAATCAATTAAACTTATTAGTAAACTAATCATTTTGATCATCATTTATCAGATTCTTATAAATTTTCTTTTATATTTTACTATCATTGAATTTGTTATCAGATTCTTGTCTAGAGAATAAAATTCATTTGATGATTTGATAGATATAGAGTTTAGAAGAATATAAATAAAAAAAATAGTTTTTAATTCAATAATCATAAGATTCACAATATATACAATAGTTTTTTTGATAAAATTTCTCTTATTAAGAGGATAAAAGTGGCAGAATATATAGTGAAAAATTATTTAAAAAATTGAAAGTCTTAAGTTGAATCTAATAATATTATAATAAATAAAGTGATCAAAATAAGTAAAACTATTGAAGTGAGCTAAGTGATCAAAGCAAGCTAAGTGAGTCAGACGCTTAATGTGATTAACTGAGAAGTATGTGATAAAAATAAATAGAAAAAACTAGAAGTTAATTACTAAATAATATATAGAAAATTCTTGTAAATTAAAAAAAGACTTAAATGTTAAACTAGATAAATTTGAATTGATATACTAAGATTTTAACAAAAATAAAATATTTTTAAAGAATTTAATCTTAGTATAGAAAATATATTCAACTTAGTGATATATACTATTAAGAACTTATTTAAAATCTGACAGTAATAGCTATGAATGAGATTGAAATTGAAATTGAAATTTATTCAGAGTTGTTAATTTTAATAATAAAGCTTTTGAATAATATTTTTAAATTTCTGATAAAGAATAGTAAAAAAAACTTTTATAATAAAGATAAAAAAAAGAATAAAAAATTAATAAATATTTTAAATACTTAATATAATTATAATTACTGAAAAGTTTATATAGATATAAATATAAATATGAATATGAATATAGATATAGATATATATTTGAATATTCAGCATATTTACAATCATTGAGAAGTTTATATAAATATAAATAAAAATATATAGATCTATTACTTAATTTTTAAAGTTTTTTAAGAAAAAAAAGTTTAATATTATATTATAACTCAATTAAAATCAGAATAATAATAAAATAAAAATTTTACTTCATTTTTATAATTAAATACCTGTAATAAAAATACTAAACTAAAAATAAAATATGAAATGAATAAGTAGAAAATAAAAATAAATTAATATAACAAAAAAATAATTAAAATTAATACAAAATAAAATTTAAAGAAAGTAATATATATTATATTTAAAAATAAAATAATATTTTAAATTTAATATTTTTAATTTATATAGATCAAATTTTAATTTTATTTGAAATTTAAATTTATTCTCTAAAAATAATTTTTATTTTTTATGTAAACTTAATTAAAAATATTTTTTCTATTTTAATATTAAAGAGAAAAATTATATTCAACTGATTAATTTAATATATTTTTTTAATTTCTTTTTTATTTTATTATTTAATGAGTAGTTTATTAATATATAATATGAATTTTTAACTATGTTATAGAAATCACATTTATTAGAGTTTAAAGAGTTTTTAAATCTTTTTATATATGATTTATAGTAGTTATGTTTAAGTTTCAATTGTATTATAGAAGAAAATATTTTCTATTACATTTTGTTAATAAAGACTTTTACTTTGATTTCATTCCATATCTTGTATATTAAGTACTTTTGTTTTCTTTGTCTCAGATTTTTATTCATTTATCAAAACATGATTCTTTAATTTTTCTTTTAATGTATAATCAGAATATAGTTTTTTAAGTTACTTTCTAAGTTTCAGTCTCAATTTTTACTGCAAAGTTTGCTTTTTTACTTCTAGAATGTTCCATTCTTTTTTCATTGTTTTTTCTCTTCTTTTTCTTAAGTTGATAGTCATTATTATAGTGATCATATAAATTAGCTAGTCATTATGAATACTACTATCTTATGCCTGCTACGTTCTGACTATTCATCACAGACTGCTTTTCTAGAAAAAACTTTAGTATTAAGAGACTTTTACATGAGAATGACTGAGATGTTGCCTCAGTTTAGAGGTGCCGCCTCAGTAGTGTAGAGTGGAGGTATTTGTACAAAGGCCTCAGTGGTGGAGGCACTGCTTGATAGGGCTGCTCTGATAGCACTGAAGGCCTCAGTCATATGTACAAAGGCGACACTGCTTGATAGTGTGGTGTATGGAGGCCTTGGTGGTGGAGGCGCTGATTGATAGGGCTGCTCTGATAGCGCCGAAGGCCTCGGTCGCACGTACGAAGGCGGAGTCTGAGTATCAGAGGGTTAGGGCATAGCCTTTTATAACTAGTTAATAAAAGCTTGACTTCCTTTAATTAGAAGCCCTCTATAGTGAGTTGACATACTGAATTTTTGAATGAGCATGAATGATTTGGATGAAAGGTGGATCCGTTAGGTGATATGATCTGTTAGGTGATTGATTACATTAACTAGTTAGTTGCTGAAAACAGCTAAATAACTACACACTAAAAACAAGAAGAAATTATTAAGGAAGGAAAAAGAAAGACAGATCATGTAGAGATCAGACTTCCTTTATAAAGAGCAGAGCTTCAGTAGAAAGAGGCTTTATATGAGGATGATTGAGGCACTGCCTCAGTGGTAGAGACGTGAGGGCGGAGCTTCGGTAGTTAGGAGTTTATAAGAATATGGTGGAGGCGCCGCCTCGATAACTAGCGCTGCTTCGATCGTGCGAGCGGAGCCTGAATATCATGGGGGTTAGGGCATAGCCCTTTACAAGTTATATAGCTTTAACAGAAGAAATGGTAATTTTTAACTCTTCAATAACTTTTTGCATAAATATTTCACATTGAGTTAAAAAGGTTAGGAATTTACACTGGTTCATTAGAAAGGTGCGGCCATCAGACCAGACATCATCTTAAATTAAATCTATATGCTTTTGTTGTCCTTTAATTGTCCTTGTATTAATCTTGTAAATCACATAATATCATGTAAATCTATGACAAATATGTTGTCAATATTTACCAACAGGAAAAAGAGATATTCAAACATAAACATGTGTGGAAAAATACCCAGCTGGTCATTTGCTGTGAACTCAACTGCAGAATGATTGTGGATTTTACTAAACATCGATGTGACTTCGTCTCTCACGTCATCAATCTGATATCTGATATCAACTTCTGCATCCCATCTTTGATATCCCTAATCTCAAGGCTTAACCTCGAGATCCCCAACATCATTCATCCATTATACCAGCAAACAAAGAACAAAGTCACACTCCGCCCATTACCTAGGCTCTGAAACCTTTTGTAGTGCTCCTCTTCGCGGCTTGCTACTTGGTCCCCGCAAATGACCTCTCTCGTCCCCCGTGAACCCTATTCCAAAGAAGAGCTTCAAAAGCTCTATCCAGAGGGCCTGCAGCTGCAATTGGTCCAGGTGGTGAGTCAGTTTGGTTAAACAGATATGCACATATATATTTATATACTCCATGCTAATCTTTTCTACCCGGATATTTGATAGTTTCTCCGTCACGGTAATTCCTTCAAGCTACCTCGATTGTTCTGCTCCCGTTCATTCCCATTCTAATCCCGCATTCTAGGTGAACGAACTCCCGTCTCTTCTCGCTTTCAAAATGTACGCCTGCAACTCTAGGAATAAAACAATCCCGCTGTCTTCATCTTATTCCCTTAGCTAATTGAGAGGTAGACCGGCCTGGCTTCATGTAACGTCACCCACCTCTTACGATTTCACTGGCGCCCGGGTCCAGTTCATATGCTGATATATCTCGACTAGACTGGCCATATTGCCATGCCGCAAGAAGGCTCACACAAATCGCTGCGTCAAGCGAGGATCTATCCGGCTGGAGTGAATTCAAATGGCGGAGAAAGATGGAGAGATTTGGAGGAAAGGACCAGGCGGTGGTGGCCGTAGGCCCAGAGGGAGAAATTGAAGGCATTTGGCAAGTCATGGCCTTCTAATTATACGCGGAATTCTCAATGCTAGTTTTGGAAGGGAGAGCCCATTCACTCATATTGCGAAAATTAGTTTTCCAGGAGAATTGACGGATAAAGGGCGCCGGTCCACTTACGCTCTGGGCCAGCGATTACGATATCTGTATGTCGACCAGCTAGGATTCATGCCGAAAGTCAGGCCGAACACCGATGACATGTACCTTCGCACGACCCCGATACCCAGAGCTCTCGAGTCGTTGCAGCAAACCTTTTGGGGAATGTACCCTCCCGACTCTCGAACCGCAAACTTCCCTCCCCCTACCATAGTGGTCCGGTCACCCGCAGAAGAAACCCTGTATCCTAACGAAAGCAATTGCCACCGTTTCAGGCAGCTGGCACGCCTTTTTGCCCAACGGGCAGCAAATAAATGTACATTCGCGCCAAGTCATACGTGCTCAAAGCACTCAAAATGTTCACAAGACTTTTTATTTTAGATGGATTGATTGATAACTAACGCATCTCCTTCCTTTGGGGACTTTGGTTAATATTAGGGAACGAGTCTGAAGAAATGGAATACCTGAATTCCTTGTGGTCTAAATGGATGCCTTCGAATTCTCCCCGAATCGCAGTTGATTCCCGGCCTCGCCTATCTGGTATTCTGGACACCATCAATTCATCCCTAGCACACGGCCCGGGAACCCGCCTCCCCTCCGAATTCTACGACCCAAAGGCCCGCGAATTAGCCGATAGGATCGCCACGGACGAATGGTTTGCCGGATACAAGGAGAGCAACGAATACCGCAAACTAGGTATCGGTGCACTTATTGGAGATGTGGTTGATCGCATGGTCCATACCTCCGTCCATGGTGGCTGGCACCCAACCACAAATGGAAGTGAATCCAAGACTGCAGTCAAATTTGCCATAAGCGGCTGCCACGATACCACCATCGCCGCAATCTTGAATAGCTTAGGCGCATTTGACGATGAAAAGTGGCCCCCTTATACATCATCCATTTCAATTGAGCTCTTCAAAGCTGTCAGAGGTCCCTACGCTACAAAACCAGGCCATATCCTCGAGGAGCTGAACATCCCAGACACAGACAACCTATCCCAGAAAAAGAATCCCTCCAGTTTCATGTCGAACTTTTTCGGCAGCAAATCGTCATCGCGCGAGGTAACACAGGTTTCCGAAAATGTACGCGCTGCAGTATCCGATCTCCCCTCCTCCCCTTTGCAGAAACACTATGTGCGCCTCCGGTACAATGACCGACCCGTGCGCATTCCCGGCTGCGCAGCGAATCCACGCAACCACCTACCTGGAAACGACACGTTCTGCACACTTGAAGCGTTCAAGAAGATTGCGGATAAATTCACACCGATCCATTGGCATGAGGAGTGTGGGAAGAACTTGGACGAGGGGATGTTCTCGAAGGGAGATGAGCCGTCTGGTTATTGAGAGAGACCCTGTCCGCCTGGATCGGAGATGCTTGTGAGCAGTAAGTAGGTCTTAACTCTACAATTTTCGATTGAATTTTGTTGCGGTAGTATAAATATGGGGAAGTTGCGTTGTATGTGTATGTACGTACATTCTGGAAATGATTTTATCAGTTATTAATTATTACCTTACTATTTTGCCCCTGTTTTACCCGTTTTCCGCCAACACTTATTTTAGATTTTGGGATATCGGAAAAGCAAATAGCGTTTAATCCAGTTTAATATGCTTAGGAGCCTCCCTCGGACAAAATGAAGAGAGAAAATGATCGGGATACAATAATTAATATTCATATGATCTACTCCTAATCTGCTCTTTAACAAACCTGTAGTGTATTATGTTTAATAAAAAATTTCCACTGGTTTGAAAGTCATCGTGATTAATGACGGCTTCAATCAGACACGCATCAGAAGATTGATATTATGTTCATTGATGGTGGGTGTATTGATTTATGAATCATTGCATTCCTATGGTCAAGGTTTGAATATGGACAAATCGGGATAAACTGAAGCTGAAAAAGGTGTTATTGATGCAAGTTCATCACTTCAGCACTTCAACATCTACCTTCACATCATCTGCAATATTTGATGGTGGATGGTGTCAATTTCTCATAACATTTACTTCAACATCAATACTCTATCTGTTGTTATTCTGATGTAAATCAGGATTCATTTGAACTGCCTATCCGTTTTCCTTTGCTTTTACACTGTCCCATCCACCCGATATTCGAAGGGCCCCATTCTGAGTGCCTGGATTTGGTCTTGCTAAGAGTTCATCCTATGCCTGTTGAGCTTCCCTAATTATCTCAGAGCCGCTCTTCCCTCTCTGTTCACTTTTAGTTTTCATTGGTCTTTTTTGTTCAATAGCAGTTACCACCAGTTCATATTGTGCTGGAAACTATACATGTTGACTCTTCGGAAACAGACCCCTAAACCCATCATTAGGAGTACGGTGAGAATGGAGCACGTTCCGGTGCTAGACCAATCCATTCATAAAAATTTCTATATTTTAGATAAGCCATGTCATGATTTATCTGATCCAGTTTTTGGATTTTGTTTATTCGAAAGAACACCTTCACATACTCGTACATGTCCGGAGTCTGGTTCACAGAAATCCATGTTACAGGAAGCCCCTTAGACCTATATTTGTTGTTGATACAGGAACACACACTGGACATTCTGTCTCCCAAGTTCTTCCAGCACCATTTCCGTTACCAATAGTTGGCTCTGATGGCTGGTCAACATCGTCTTGTTTGCTGTTCTGCTCTTGAATAACACTCGAGGCCTTCTTAGGGCCAATGGCCCCACAACTTACACGAATTCTTGGCTGAATAAGACTTGTTGTCCCTTAACTAACCAGGCCCTAGTGGTTGATTTCATAATCAACCTCCGGTCAGACCCTCGCATACGAGGGTCCGCCACCTCAATTTGAACCGCAACCTTAATGTGAAAATTATTTTATCCAGGATATTAAATTAATTTATCAATGAATATAGCAAGATTCATTAAATACAACTTGCTTATGCAGTAGACAATCTATTTATGACTCTTTTTAGTGAATTTAGTGGCTCTAACATTAATACTCTTGTCTCTATAATATTGTTTAAGTTTCATTATAACTTTCTTTCATTTCAAGTGCAGTTTCTCAAATACCTTCTGATTATTCAAGCTTTTGATGAATGACTGTCATCTTGTGTATATTAGATGTGAATATGATCTCTTTCTTATATACTATCTTCAGAATGCTGACTGATGATGTTCACAATTTACAATAATTGTGATAGTTTTTGAAAGCTTATTTTACAGAAAAATTATTATATTGATTATTATAATACTGCTATTATAGAGCTTTTTTAATTTAATTTGAATATATTCAGTCTTTGACATTTTCCACAGTATTCAATTTACACTTATATTGATTGAATTGATATACAGTTGAAGGAGTATACAGATCAAAAAATCAATGAAAATGAATAGCTGTTTCAAACTCATATAAATTATTAAGAATAATGAATAAATTAAATGAAATTAGATCTGTTACTTCTCATCTTTTCTTGATTATATGAATTCTGAATATCATCTTTCATTTAAAGATAATAATATAAAGAAATTTAACTTTTATAAACTTTTCATAATTATATTTTATTGCTTCTTCAACTGCTAATGAATGATGATACTTGAATGCTTGAAAAACCTCTCATTCAGAGACTATAATAGATGACTCATATACGAAATAAGATAGAAAAGAATAATATTATTCTTATTGCAATAATTTATGAACTTATATATATAATAAAAATTAAAATTATTCAATAGAAGCAGATAATGAAATTCTTTGATGTGACTCTTCATAGAGTAATGAAGGTGTTAAATTTACTGAAAAGTAATTTAATCATTGTTATAGCTAGTGTCTAATATGTTTATCATAATATTTTTTTTAATTTCATTAGTTCAGTGCTTTTGTAGCTACTTTATGATGAAAATATACAAAGAAGAAATGATGAAACTGTCTGTTAAAACTACTTCAATGATTATAAGATTTTCTCTATTATTTGAACTTTTAACATAAGTCTGTTTTCAAAGATCTTATGTCACTATTCACTGATCTCATTCAATTTCTATTCTGAATTCTGTTTCATTAAAGTTGTAGATATCACTAAGTTGAATCTTAAACTTATTCACTATCTTTTTAAAATAATTAAATTAATCAAGTATGAATGATGACTCATAAACTTGCTTCCTTGTCATGTCAATAGTCTTCTGTTATAATGTATTGTATTCAAAATAATATTTGATGAATTTTTTGATTTAATGTTTTTCAATCTCAGATGAAAAATCAATGAGATTTTTATAACTATCTATAAGAACAAATTGAGCAGCATCAAGTATCATCAATTGATTGAGAGATAGATCTATCTTATCTAGTGTTTCTATATACTGACAGAGTGATTTTTCTTAGCCAGAAGATAGTAATCAGTTAGCAGGAGTTCTTTTGATGTGAGAGAAGTGGCTATGAAATTAATTGATCAAATATGAGTAAGAAATGTTAAATTATCTTGCCAATGCATTAATATTAAAATTTTCAATATTGGCTATAGACTCTAGAGCTTCTGTGGTCTTATTCTCTATTAAAATATATGAAGAAGTCGTTGCGTTGACTGGTTATTGAATTTTGAAGATGGAATAAAGTATCTAAGAAAATATTTCACATTAAGGTAGTGGTTCACGTTGAGGTGGCGGACCCTTGTATGCGAGGGTCCAACCGGAGGTTGATTATGAAATCAACCACTAGGACCTGGTTAACGTGATCAACCACCCAACGCCCGTTTACACTCAACACCCACTCAAATCTTCATTTTTCATTCATCTTTAATTACTCACAACATGCACAATAAAGCAGTTATACAAGCTGTGATTGATGATTTGAACATGCAATTAACATCTAATTACACTGAGACTGCTAAAAATATGGAATCAGTGAATATACATTATCAAGGCATTATAGAGATGTTCAAATATCAAGAAAGGAAGTAAGCTCTATTTACTGCAAAGTTCTTACTGATTCACAAGAAAAACAGCTTCTTTTTCATATCAATCAATTGACAGATTGTGATTTCTCTTATACACCTCAAATCCTTCATAATCTTGTTATTGAGATTTTAAAAGCATCTATTGAAGTTAACTGAATGACTCAGTTCTATGAATGTCACAAGAATATGATCAAGTCACTGTATCTGTGAAATATTGATCAAAAATACAAAATTGCAGACAATTCTACATACTTCAAGCATTATTTTGATTTTATAATAGATTTCTTTCTTATACTACTTTTTTAATTTTTATTTTACTAATTTATATTAATTTTTCAGCTGTAGATAAAAATCATGAAATATAATTTTGAATCTATGATTATTTACAACTTTGATGAAAAAGAATTTCTATTAGAATTCATTCACACTCTCAAATGTATTGTATTGATTAATTCACTTAAATCAGATTATATGATAGATGTCAGTCAAAATAACAGTTAAGAATTCATAACACTACTTGTCTCAATTTATGCAGATGAAACTTCATTTTCATTTGCTCTCATATGTCAAGAAGAATCAAGAGATATCCAAGATACTTGACTTGAAGATTTTGATAGTGAAAAAAATCAAATCTACTTTATTACTTCAGAAAATAAGTGAAGTAATAATAAATATAAGTTAATATAATTAAAGAAGATCTTTGAATCTTTCACAAAAAAGAAGACAGACTGCAGATATAAACTTCTTATATTGAATGATCACTCATCTCATGTTAATATGACATTCATCAATTATACAGATTGAAATTAAATTCTATTTATTGTCTTTTCTTTTTATTTTACATACTGATTACAGTCACTAAATATTGAGATATTTGAATCATTGAGTAAATTATATTTCAAACAATTGAATGAATGAATGAAAACTGAAATAAAATTTATATATATTATAAAGAGATCTTTTTGATAGCTTTTTGACACTGTGTGAAAAGAGATAGTTATATTTTCAAATATTGAAGCTGTATTTACTGCTATTGATCTACATTCATTCAATTTAGAACATATTTTTAAAAAGCTTCAAATACAATCTTGCACTCTCAGAGATGCAATATATCAATCAAGAATATCTATTTCTATTATTGATTTATGAAAATTGATAAAACAAGTCAAGTAACAGTAGCATTAAATATTTAATAATATCAATTAAGTGATCTGTGTAGGGAAAATCTTGCTCTTGATAAAGAGATTCTTTTAATAGAGAACAGACAATTATAGCAAGCTCTTAATCAAGAGAAAAGATGTTATAAACATAATAGAGCAATAAGATTGCTAGATTTTTTAAATTCATCATTGACATAGTTCTTTTCACTGACAAAGATGCAAAGCATCTGCAAGCAGATAACTGCTGCAGAGATCATTAAAAAGAATAAACAGACTTATAAGTAAAATACCAAGTTATAATACACTATTCTTAAGAAGCAGAAGAAGATAAATATTATATCATAGCAGATGAAGCAGAAGACAGTTTATCAGACAGCAAAGAAGCAAAAAAAGATGAATAAAACTGTGAAAGTCACTCAACAGCAAATTGAGAAGAAGCTTAGAGATGCAAAAAAGACTCAGAAGTAAAAACAGAAGAAAGAACAAGCTGTTGTACAGCTACAATCACAATTAAATAAGAAGATGATTGAAAAATTCAAAAATCACCTTTCTAATCAGAAAAGTAGACCCTTGATTTTGCAAAAAGTGACTAAATCACATTTTCAGAGCCCTGTCAGAATGCCTGCAGATCCACTGCCTGAGTGATCTGACAATATTGCAATCTCTACTGATTTAATGACTGCTTGCTTGCTGAATCTGTCTCTATTTAGAACTTCACATTCCAGGCAAGTTATTAAGTCAAACAAACATCTACAGAATTAGCTATATATTTTTATATGTAATTTTCTATATACATTTTCATCATATAATATATCATCTTGAAATCTAATTGTGTTGTTGAAATAACATTGAAAATATTTCATCATAGTGATGGCGAAATGACCGGCGTTGGGTGTAAACGGGCGTTGGGTGGTGGATTACGTTATGGGATAACCGGCACATTTACCTGAAATGTTTGCAACTGGCGGCCTGTCAAATGTATGTATAATAATCATAAGGGCCAAGGGTTTGTTTTGCCAGCTTTTGCATTTCCGGGATAAAGAACAAATGAGCCGTTGTATTTTCATCTTCCCAGCAACTAGAAGATCACATAACAGGTCTCCCTTGGAGGTCAAAAGTTGCCAGGGATGCAGCAGGAAAATGATTCACTGGAAAATAGAACAGAACAGAATTGCTTTAGTGCTACCCACTGCTTTTTGCTCAATCTCAGCTCTAGCAATTCCTCCAGGGCTGCTGGTCTTTGTCACCCTAATTTTCCCATCGCCCCTTTGCGTTTACCTGGCCCTGGTGTGTATGCCCTGATTGCCTCAATGCTTTCCGCTTTCCCCCTACCGACTTCCACTGTCAACCTGTCCACTCTTCACTTTCTCCTTCAATTGCATCATATATCTCTTTGTCTCCGCGTTGCGTTTCCGGATTTGCCTCCTTGTCTCTTCATCCGCGGCTCCAGGCTCAGAATCCATCAGCTTCTTTTTTCTCAGAAAGTGGAAAAGGACCTTAACGGCCTTTCCAGGCAAGTTTTCGAAATGGACCCATACCACTCCCATCTTGACCCATTCATAGTAGTCCTTGGTTTCAAAAATTTATGTCACTTACTGCTATTCACGCTCCCCTGGATGATACTACTCACACAAGCCGTGCAAAGTGAAAAACGAAGACATTCCAAGAATTTGATCTGCCGGTTATGCTCCTATTCATAGAACGACATTCAAGCTCATCCTTCGTATCTTTCGTGGTTTCATCTGTTCGCTGTGTACCCTTGATCTCCTCCAGATGTCGTCCACCAATTTTGGCCTCATGTGCATGACGTCGTTTGCGGGGTTTACGAGTTGGTTCGGTGGACTTCTCTATTCCCTTTCTCCGGAGCGGCAGGGCCATGGCGGGTTTGGCACTTTCTGTCTGTTCCATTTGAATCACGATACCATCCTCCAACGAGTCGTGCATTTATCTTACCATCATTTCGAAGGATACGGTTCTCATAAGTCAAGATGCCGTTGCTTGAATGGAACCTTTTCACCATGTGCGAATAGCCTGTTTAGTTGGGCATTGGCTAGTGTAGGAGTTCGGAAGAGAAGTGCTTTGAGAATAGCTTGAATGGAAGGGGTTCTAGGCCGGATGCAAATGGAGATAACAGACGTGGAGACAACGAGGAACACAAAGGACGCCCGATGGTGTTGTCCCGCTCAGCTGTGTTAATGGCCTTAATTACGGCAGGCAAAAAGCGGTGGATGACAGTTAAGAAAGTCTTAGGTCTTTATTTTTATGCCTCTTTGGCATATCACATCCAGTGTTATCCTCCTATTTCATGCTATTGGAGCCATTTGATGAAAGGTAATGATGGTTTGAATCAACCCTTTCCATCGTCAATGACAGCGCAGTTGAGTTGCCGTTCATGAGAGGTGAGGAATGCAACTTTGGCATTGCTGGATATCTGGAAGTAACAAACAGCACATGGTAGATAACGGGGGTAGTTGATGGGAAATATGCACTCGGAAAACCCGTACTCGGACCACAGTTGTGTGTAGTTATAAAGTATCTTTGCAATCTTCATCATCATACTTGAAAGCATATCTCTATTTTGAATATTCCAGAAGGCATCCAAAGAAGAGATATTGATAAATTGACATTCTATGCAACAAATCGATTCATCTACTGTTCTATGAATAATGTTGCTGCCTATACAAGAGGACATTGAGTAGTGCAGTATCACACATATGTTATGAATTCAAAGCAATTCAAAATAGGAAGAGAAAAGGTAATGAAGGTAATTGAAAAGCTGGAGGAAAAAGTTAGGAAACACGCTCAAAAAGGATAATCTAAAAGTTTCACATCCATCTCCTGACCATTTTTCATCAAACATGATTTAGAAAATCCTGACCTCCAATGCCCCCCGCGGCTTTCTGGCCACCTGCATGCCCTCCAAAATAACCATAACTAGAAGCATAACCGGACCCGGAACCAGGATTTGGACCAGGGCCAGAATCACGCAGACGCCCACGCTGATCATCTCTCTTTCCTCCCTTCCCACCTCTCCAATCCTTTTTGCCCTTTATATCCCTCTTCCCTTGGTCATTCCGTTTTCCCTTTCCGCCTGCACCTGCACCCGATGACGAACGCTTCTGGTTCACACCCTTATTGCTCAGCTCAACCGCCTCCTTATATTTGTAATACCGGTTGAGAACAGGTACATATCTCTGTGCACAAAACACATCACCGATGCGGAGCCGCATCAGGTCGAAAGCAACGACGACGGGAACGGGTACGTCGCCGAGTTGCATTACATTTGGTGCGCGCGGAGCTCGCACTGATGTCTCGGGTTCATAATCGTCATTATCATAGTCGTTTCTAGATATGGTAACGTCGGGCGTGTTATAACCTCGCCATGAGTTCCTCTTCATGGCTGCTCCAGGAGACGTGGGGCGGCTTGGAGAATTGGAGCAAGATCGCGGGGAGCGAGAACCGGAACTGGAGCCGGAACTGGAGGCCCAGATCTGCAGGCGGGGAATGGTTGGTTTGTGAGTATACCGTTGACTGAAATGGGTGAGAACAATATTTTTCGCACGCATAAGTTTGGCAATCTGTAGCGCCTCGCCGCTGGTGCTGTGTCGTTTAGCGCGGGCGTCTTGATACATGTCATCTTCGAAAGTTGCCTCGTGGATCAGCACGGTGGAGTCCTTGCCAATTTTGGCAAAGTTCCGGGATGGACGGCAGTCGCCTGAGTAAGAGACTTTGAGGCCAGATGGGAAAACGAATGAGGTTGCTTTGGAGCCGTTGCAATGCATGACTGGGGTGGTGAGGAGGGTGCTGAGCCCTGTGGCGGCTTGGAGTTGAGCGGCGAACGGACACTGGTCCGGATTAAATGAGAGGAGAGTTTTCATGGGATTCCCGCGTTCGTTGAGTATGGGTAGGCTGTTTTGGTCGAGGTGGCTAAATCTAAAGCTATCTGCGGCAGAGGAATCTACTTCAAGGGGAGTAATTTTGTCAAAGCCAAAGTTCTCGACACCAGCATACTCGGCGAGCCATTCGATCATTTTCGCGTGGGAGACGACGAACAGTCTCTTCTCGCTTAAGATTTTTGTGAGATCCTGCTCTGGTGAGGGTGAGGGTGCTGATGATAAAGTTCCATAGACGACATTGTACCAGGCGCGAATAACTGACACGGTTCCCAAATGGTGGTCAGCGTGTAAGTGGCTAATCCATACCACTTTCATATCCTGCAAAACCTTTCTCAACTCCTGGGGCGAGAAGACGCGCTGCAGCTGGCCAAGAGTGTTTTCACCGCAATCAAACAAATAGTTTCCAACACCAGGAACCGTAAGCAATGTCCCAGAAACACTTCGATACTTCGACGGCACTGAAGAACCTGTTCCTAAAGTAATAATCTCCGCATCTTGATCTGGTAGGTTACGTCGAACACCTGCTAAAATTTGTTGGAATTCATGACCCTCAATTTCCTGCTCCGCCTGGTGTGCTGTCTCGATGACCCAGGGAGGGATGTCATTCTTGATGACATCCGCGTTAAGGGGTTTCTGAACATTGTCCCTCTTGATGACAAATTTAGGTTGCAATTCGAGCTGTAACCCAGGTACTGCAGGCTCGAATGCCGATTTCAGAGCATCAACTGCAGGGGTTGGCAACGCTGAGGATGTAAGAAACGTCTTCTGCGGAAGGATGACATTATCATGGTGTGGAACGCTGTAGCGAGCACTATCTAGGACTGAGAATTGGCTAGTCTCCATGGAACTATGGGGGAAAGCGAGGTAGTTCGGACAGAAATCTGGAGAAGAGACGATATGCTTGTAATGTGACATTTTAGACACAAACTTTTGAATTAGCGGATGCCCACCAACGCCGGGTCCAAGGACCCATATAAACGTTGTAAACCCTCTCATAACCTCAGGTGTCGTCCACTCAGGCCTATTGAGAAGATTTTCAACATAGTCGGCCGTGGGTAGATCCATAAGAGCAATTCCTCCACCTGGTTGAGGTTCACCAAGAACCATCTCGGGAGTGATTTCCTTGCCATCTGTAGACTCCACACTGTGTCCCATAGTCAATTTGCTGAACTTTGGACCCCGTGGCACCCCCAATGCTATCGCTTTCTCCGCATTAAACTTCCCTCGGACATCATGATGCTGAATAATGTATGAAATCGAGATATCTGATGGAGTTGTTGGGGGTAGGGATTGGATCATGGCACCAGGCCACGGTCTACGAACCAGAACGTTTAAGTCAGGAAGCTCCTCTGTCTCACCAGGCTTAGGTCCAGTGTAAGATTCAATCTTATGATTTTCCGAGTTGCGCACAAAGATTCTCGCAGGCATGCGAACTTCACTGAGCGGCATTTCGACAAGAGAGTCCAACCGCCAGTCCGAGTTGAACATATCTGACACAACAGCCTGGCGGGTTATTTGGTCCTGAGCGCGTGAAAGGATACCGTCCTCACTCTCTGAAATTTCTTCTGCACCAGCCGCACCCCCTTGGAACTCATCCAAATTTCGCTTGCGGCTACTTTTCGTATTTCCTGCGGAGCTAGTAGGAGACTCGGGGAGCGATGACGGTGATATCGACAATGCCCATATATTGAGATGTGAGTCAGACCACGTCGGGTCTGCTACAGCTTTCTTCGTCTCGACCTCTCCATTTCCCGAAAGTCCCATAAATTCATTGAATTCATGAATAAACACTGGCATACCAGTTCTAAAAATGAATTTCCTCGCCGTAGCCACAGCATGTGTCAAATTAGGCCCTCCATGTATAGCCAATTTGCCCTTCTCAAAATCCTGTGCGAGTCTTTTGTTCTTCTTCAGATTCAGCTCAAGCCGCTCTCTATACCACTGAGCCTGAACGGGATCCTCAGCTTCCGCAGCCAATTTCTCCAGCCTGTCCACTCTTGTCTTGTAGTCTTCCGCCTGCGACCATGCAGAGGTACTTGTTGATTCCGCAACAGTCAGGATGACGCCTAGCAACCCTCCATTATTGGTCCACGAGGTCTTCCCAGACATGAAAATATCCGTAACATGTGTAAGTTTCACACCCCGATGAGAACATGCGCGCTGCAAACCCTCGGGGACATGCCCAAACAAATACCGTTTGTCATCGAAGTGAAGTAGGATGGTGGTGCCAGGCGTGTCCGCGGTCGGGGTCGTGATGAACTCGAAGTAGAACTTCATCGGGTGACATCCAATGGGCGACAGTTCGTATGAGTCGTGGGGATAGCGGGATACGTTCTCGAGATTGCGAAACAGATATCTGTTTCTATGGATGCCGCCAGATATCTTTGTATCAAGCGCCGGGGCAAGGAACAAAGGTTGATCGAGGTTTACGTCTCTTTTAAAGTGACTCGTCCTGAAAGGAAGCTGGTTGGGTGTTGTGCGAATACCGGATAAGGTATTGCATTGGCTGGGTCTTAAGAGAATGAAGAAAGGCGACGGCAACTTCAAAGGGTGGAGGGTGTGATGTGGAGACACTTGATTCAGGGACGATCTGCGAATTGCATTCGTCAGAAGCGTTCCGGCGGCGCAGAGGGACGCCAATTTGCCAGCCTTTGTCTTTCAGGTCGACAGGTGTCGACCAGCTGAAAGGAGAAGCGAATTACAGTCATTTACTAGCAGGAAAACAAAAGAAGGAGCAGAAAATGAAATTAGAAAAGTGGTCTGTCTATAAACAAGTGAAAGTAGAAGAAAGAGTCCAACTGTACGGAGTATTTGCCCAACATCGCCATCGTTGTCTGTCGAAGTCTTTATTTTTTTATCGTGGGGGTTGGGTTGTGACTAATGAATGACTAATCACTCCAGACAAACCATCCAGTGATAAACGAGTATAAGTCTTCGCCCCAATAACAAAATAAATCATAGAAAAGGATTCTAAAACAGAACAAGTTTATTAAGATTAAAATATTCACTTTAATTTAAATATATATATGTTGTTAAGCTGTTAAGGGTGGGGAAGTTAGTAACACAAAAAAATACACAGGAAAATGTAAACGACGGAAGTGTGCCAGCAGGGTAAGAAATGAACATGGAAAGAAGCCAGAGACACGATATGGGCAGGATGGCGGATCTCAGATAGAAAGGCTGGCAGAAAGAGGACAGCCTATACTGCGCGAAGAGAGGGAAAGAGACAGAAAAATTCCAACCGTTGAAATTGAACTGAAACTCCTTCCAGGCCCTCAAAATGGGGCAAAAACACAAGTCAACAAACAAGGAATGGGTAATGTGGTCCAGTTTATAAGCCAAAAGCCTAAATAGTCTAGCGGCTGCCACTTCGCACATTCATTCTGTATTGGAAAAGAGAGGGCAATAATTGAAGACTGGACGGCACAGTTGAGATTTAAGTACTTCTTAGATATGAAAACACGCTAAAGGGGTAACAGCAAATAAAAATTATAGCCATAAGGAAACCAACCAGGGTCGCAAGGTGGAGTGAAGATAAGAAGGGAAGAGTCAAGTGTTGGCAGTTCCATCGTCGATCATGGTACCAAAAGGGAACACATATACCTTCAAACACTATGTAGAATCGTCGAAGTGAGCAGTAATCAGGGAGACACGTTGATAAGCACCTTCTATGCTTGAACATAATTGCTCAAACCGTAGCATCGTAGCAGCACTGACGCCTGTAGAATCATCTCGCGTATCTAAAATGAAGTCACCATCGTCTACCACAAGATCGATCCGAGCAAACAACTTTTCCGGCGCAATGCCAACAAACGTATCTTCGAATGCTGGAATTCTCAATGTGGAACCACTTGGTTGGTCGAAGAACAGTGCTAGAGACGGGTCAGATTCATCGACTTCCACCTTAATCGAAGTTTCAATGAATTCATTTTCCTCAGGCAGCTCAGCGACTGGGGGTCTTTCGATTGAGGGCATCATATCTTTTATCTCATCAGAGGAGATGGGACCAACGGAGTTGGATGATTTGTCGGAGAGTACTGCACTGTCAAGATCCGGTCCTTCTGGGACATTCAACACCGCAAAGACGGGGGTGTTGTTGAAGCTCAAGTCGATGCCTGTGTTCCAGCCGGGTGTATTCATGTCCATCGATGAAAAATCAACCGTTTGCTCTGGAATCATAGTCATGCCAACTTGGTGATTCTGCATTTGGATGTCCGCGGGCGCCTGAGATGGTTTTGGTTCCTTTGAAGGCTGTGTTTGCTGACTTGGCTGTTGCATAGTCGACTGTTGGTTCGCTTGGGGAGGGGGAGGGCCATCTATGGGCATGTCGTTTAAAAAAGAGGCAAAATGCGGCGACGAAAGAAGCATGCGTGTGAGATCCATGAGTCGGGCGTTTTCCTCCAGCAAAGCGCGGTTCTGAAGTCGAAGGTCGTTAGCCTCATTGGTCTTGGAAGCTACCTCTCCTTCCAATTGTCCAATATATTCTATTTTCAGATTTGTCAGTTACATTTAGTCTTTTATAGGGCTGGGGTAAAAAATGTTAAGAGGATATTATTACCTTTGCGCCTGGATCTGAAGGCACGAGCAGAAACCTTGTTCCGCAGTTGACGACGCTCCTTACTGCTAAGTTTCTTGCCCTCCTCACTAGCCAAAAGTCGTTCGTCCTCATCCATTTCATCTTCATCCTTCTTTTGTTTGGAGATATGCGGCGCAATTTGCGGTTTGGGTTCCTCTTCCTTTGCGACAGAAGCAACGCTACTTTGTCTCATCTGGTGCAGCAGTCGAGAAATGCGTTCTTCAACAAGGGGATCAGGGGAGCGATTTTTGTTCTGGGTCTTTGCGGCCGGACGGTTTGGTTGCTGCTGCTGCTGTTGTTGTTGCTGACGGATAATCTCCTGCTGCCTCTGCTGCTGTGCAGCCTTTGCCAAAGCAGCTTGCTGTTGATGCATTCCTGGATACATGCGCCCTACCTGGTTCGGCTGCCCAATTCCTGATAATTCATGGCCACCAAGGGCATTGGGATCAACAAATTGAGTTTTGTTGGTAAACTGCGGGGATGGAAATAAGTCATTTGGAGTATCAGTATCCAAATCGACATCTACCATATTCCTGAATGATACGGTTGGTAGTGGTGTCGAGCAGTAGTTAAGCATATCTTGGTTGGGGCTCATGAAGGAATCTGTAGGCAGCGCAAAGTTGTGGCTTCCAAAGCCTAAATCCATGCCAACATTGCGGTTAATTGCAATGGTGTTGGCCAGTCCTCCGGGTGGTAAACCAGTCTGCTGTTTGTAGGAGTCATATTCATGGCTAGGTCCCGAGAACAAGACCTGAGAGGACTGGGAGTTGGATGAGAAGATGGGAACATTGAGTGACGAATTTGTCACAGGAGTTGATACTGGAATAGGGTTCACTGTGGTCTTCGCTCTTGAAGATGCGGGTGAAAGCGATGGCGATGGATAGATTGGCTGGTCATAGTTGATAAAGGAGTCGATGTCATTTGGATCTATACAGCTGTTGATATGAGACAAGGGTGAGTGCGATGAGGTCGTGGGAAGTGGCAGTTCCCCCGTTGTGGCCATAGCGAGGGGTTGGGGGGGGGGGGTGTATTCGCAAGAAAGTATTAGCTCAGGTTCAGCATGCAATGCCAGACAGAAGGGGAAGAATGTTGGAGATGGTTTTTGAGCGGGAATATCGAGTCTCGAGTATCTTATCGCTCAGGAGTCGGATGGGAGAAAAACTTAGTGAAACAAGCAATATTTCAGGAGAGTGTATAGTTGGGGGTAAAGAAGTTGCCTGAAGAGGCGGGAAAGGGGAGGGAGAAAGGTTGGCCCGGAAGGAAGGATGGCAAAAAAGGGCGATATTGAAGCTGATGTTGATGTTGTCGTTGTGTTTGATGATTGATGATCAAACTGTTGAACTGCTGATTGATGAGACCCTCAGGCTATGGGAGGCTCTCCGGAGTGAACGGAAGGGGGAGTTTTTTTTAGTCAGCTATGGGGCCACGCGTCCTCCCTTGCATGGACTTGGCGTGGGACTTGGCGGGGCTTAAGTAACACACCCCCCAAAGTCCAACTCCCGGAGCAGATGATGAGATATATACTAAATAACACGCTGTATTACTTTTAAGAAAGTGAGATAGTCCAATTTCCCCAATGTTAACATGATTTTTCATCAAATTGTCGAATGTACCCCATCAGAGAGTTACGTTGGTTGAATACACTGGTTACATCAACCTGCTTCTCCTTGCACAACTCTAATTCTATAAAGATGGCCATTCGGGCTTTGGGCCAATTGGAGCAGAGAGCGAAATGGAATAGAGCAACTTCTAGAAGCTCTAGTGATCGTGGTAATTTCTGAGTGGTCAATTAAAATAGAATATTTCAAACCAGGCAGAACCCGGTTCCATTCCAAGATCCCAAAGTTGTCAAATATTCGTCTCTTTGGGAATGGTGAGTATAACTCTGTTCATACAACTTCCGGCTTCTAGTTGCTGGTTGCCGGGCTGGGTTTCTATACGTCAAAGTGAAAAGTGACTTGCTCCAACATCCTGACCCAATTAATATACGAAGGAAATCCAGCCTGGGATAGCATAGAGCTATTTTCACAATCAGGAAATTCCCCCGTTTCCATCTGGAGCCGTCAATGATCACTTTATCAAGCTTCCCTCAAATTTCACATACAAATATGCGCAAAATGGACCAATTGGCCAAAGATTGTGGTTCCCGAAGAGCCCAGTTACCAATCCACGTTTTCATAAGCCGATGTTATGAGCAGCTTTTGTCCCTGATGAGGAATCAATACCATTTCCATTCGACCTACCTACTATACCTCATACCAATCAACATTGGAAGGTGGAATAACAGCTTACCTGTGAGAAAAATCCCCTCCGAAGAAGAAAGAATTCTGCCTTCCGTCAAATTTACTTCCGTGAGCATCCGCTGGTTCATCCGCCTCATTCGATCTCCGATATTGTGCTATATTTAGCACTTATCGGAAGAATTGACGTACCGAAGTATGTATTTATACCATGAGGATCAAAAGTAATTCCGGAGCGCATCTGTCTTGAGGAAGGCTATTATCAGTAATAATGAAATTAAATTTCGCTTTTTCTCTCAGTTGCTGTAACTAGCTAACCAATTGCGAGCCCCTACAGTATTCAGTGGCAGAGATAAAAAGAAAGAAAAAAGAAAGAAAAAAATTGTCAAAGAGCCACTATCACTAGCTACTTTGTAGACAAGCAAGCCACGCTCTGCAGACTTGGTACGGCAGCCTATAGTGACATTTGAGTCAAATGGGTTTTTTTGTGTTTTTCCACTGTAATTACTTAATTCCACTTATAGACACTCACCAATAGAAATTTATATGAAGATTTGTCTGTTGTGGAAACATCTCATTTCATTCTGATTAAGTTAAAAAAAAAATTAAATCAAAAAAATCAAAAAACAATCATTTTCATGGATATCATCAAAAAATCAAAATGAAAAATCAAAAAGTGAAAGAAAGTGAATAAAAGATGAAAACAACAAGAAACTACTAATAATCATTTTCACATCCTGGAATGTGACTGCCTATCATGATTTGTTGCAGCCTCTGCATCAATTTCATATCCCTATCTTGGATGATAACATGTTTGGCATGGATGGCGCATAGATTTGTCACTAACATCTCAATTGATTAGTATAATGATTAGTAGATTAGCTTGTAAAATTCAGTCATTTCTTACTTGTGAATTCATCAATCAAAACTACCTCTGCAGCCTCCTGCAAAGCCAGAATTGCAGATGCTTGAAATCAAAGATCATCATATATATCTGCTGCAATTTCACAAACAAGATGCTGAAATGAGAGCTTGTGAATAAGAAGCTCAACATCACACTGATAATAGCAGATTTCACAGAGAGCAGTGGCTAAAATAATTAAATTAGATATTCAAATTCAAAAAATCTATAAATATACTTTTACTTACTATCAGCTTTTCAATGATAGTGATGTTGAGATTTCACATGAGCCACATGCTGTTCTGAAGGATGCTTTCCTCTTTTTCTTACCTTGCTGGCTATATTTTTTTTACCTCTCTCTGTTGAACATATTTTCTTGCAGTTATTTTGTTATAAGCTATTTTTGTGTGAATTTGATAATTCTAGCTGCTTATTTACTGATTAGTATAATAACTAGTATAACAATGAACTGTAGCTCACTTACATTGCTGAAATAAGAAAATAATTTAAAAAATTTATGCAGAGGGGGGAGAGAGGCGTATAGAATAAAATGAATAAGAAGATTAAAAGATTGAGAAAGAAAAAGAGCAAAGAGATAAAATCTTTGAAATCAGTGTGCAGTTATATGTGTGATTATATGCAGTTGATGAATAATACAACAACACAAGCACACTCAAATAGGCAATCAAGTGAATACAATAACACATCACAAAGAATATCATCATTGATTTTCAATTCTTTCAATTCTTCTTTCTGCCATCTCACTACTTCTGCTCTGCTGCCTGCCTGCCTTTTTATTCTATCAATCATTGTATCAATCAACTACTTCCTGCATCAAATTCTTTGTTTCCCACTTCTAAGATTAGTTTTTTTCTCATTCTATCAAAATGACACATCATGGACCAAAGCCTGGAGCCACAGCTGATCACAAATGAAAAGCTGAAGAAGAAATGTTGATTAATCCTCACATAAAAAGAGTAATAAAATAATAGAAAAAAATGAATGAGGAGAAAGCCACTATTGAATGAGTGAAGAATGCAGATCATGCAGCAGTAAATTATCATATTTGACAGTTAAAAAATATCAATACATTCAAAGAGGCAAATACCAAAGATCAAAAGAAGATGATTGAGGATAAAAGAACAGAGATCATGAATAAAAGATAGTTAGCAAATTTTGAAATCTTGTTAATATAAATATTGATAGAATATAGACTTAGCACAGGAATTACAGCATTAATACTGAAGCAGAGACAGAATGATATCTCAAAATCAAGTGAAAAGTAAGTTCTATATTCTACTAATCATTATATTAATCATTTTAATAATTTATCACAAGCTCATCACATGGAATCATTTGTTACATTCTGAGAACACTATGCAAGAAGTGAAATAATGGCTGAAAGATGAAAAACAGTTTGATAAAGAAAATATGCCAACTGAGAAAGATTCCCAGACTGTGTATAAGGAAAGAGTGAAACTGATGAAAAAAGAAAGAAGTCTTGCTGCTGTTTTATACAAGTAGTGAATTCTCTTATGAAAAGATATTAGCAATTCTCTTTTTTGAAAATTTCAACATCATTCTTTCAACAATACTGCCAGTCATCATCAATTTTTTAAAGAAATTTCAAATCAGAAGTTTTATGTTTTGAAAATGCTGCTTTGTGCAGAACAAATTGACTCAAATTTGACAAAGAAATGATAAAGTGAGCAAAAGACTAAAGATTCAGAAAAGGACATTAATGCTCATAAATAGACTCATAGAGTCTTGAAAGAGGAAATGACTTCAGAGAAATTTATGCAAATGAGATGAAGCCTGAATGAGTGCATGCTTTTTAAGTCTAAAAATTAATTTTTTTTTATTTTTTTTTATTTTTATGATTATAGCAATTATTCTACTAATCTTTTTTTGTTGAAAATTTTTTTTATATTAGAGCAAGCTAACTTAGTTAGTTTAGTGCATTGTCTGTTTGTTTTGATTTTCTTATTTACTTTTTTTATGATGTTATGATATTTTCATTCATTTATTCATTCATTTTTCTTTATTTTAGAATAATGAATACTTTTTCTTTCACTTTCTTTTAAAATGCCTCTATCTGGTTATTCATATCTTCTTTCTCACAAAGATATTATTATTAATCTTTATCAACACAATCTAACTCAATAAGATATTATCTCTCAATTGAAATGAGATTATAATTTTGAAGTTAGTTGATCAACTCTTGTTCATTATCTTTGAAAATGAAATATTAAAAAAACTAAGAAATGGGAAGCTGATAAATCAATTCAAAATCTTATTTAAGAATTATTTTCATGAGGCTTGCAGGATGCTGATATTCTATTAATTATTCAAGAAAAGTATCCTGAGTCTCAACTTTCTATATGTGAGCTTCATCAAATTCAGCAGTAATTGAAACTTCATTAGTAAAGAGATAACTATGAGAATGATAAGGTGCAGAAAGAGCTTATATTTACTGTACAGAAAGAGCTTGATAGTGAATTTATTCAGAGTTTTGGAAGAGAACATCTGTACACTCATTTTAGACAGCAGGGGCATAGCATTTCATAGTATGTTTTGATTAATATAATGATTAGTATAATACTAATAAAATCAGAGATTGTCTATTCAAAACAGTTCAGCTGCTCAATTCAGATGGAATTATACATCAACTAAATGATCTCCAACGTCACTGAGGATTCTACATTATTCCTGGACCAAATTATCTTTGATCTATTGATGGTTATTGCAAGTTTCAATGTTGGAGAATTGAAATCTATGCAGCAATTGATGCATATTCTCAATATATAGTATGGATATATATTGGAATCACAAACTGTACTACTGTTTCTGTTCTTTGACAATTTTTTGATATTCTTCAAACCACTGATACTTTTCCTTAGATTATTCATTCAGATTGAGGAACTGAAACTTCAATGATTGCAGCTGCACAACTCAAACTACATCAGACAACTAATTTAAATGTTTCTTTGAATGAGTGCTATCAATTTAAAACAAGTACACTAAATCAATAAATTGAATCTTGGTGGAGACAACTTGTAAAACAGTTGACAAATTACTAAAGAGTATGAAATTCCATATTCTTGCTATTAATTATGATACTAATCTTTATACTAATCTTTTTTCAGTGCTATTTTCTGAATCTCAGTCATGCAGGTCTATATTACATCAATACAGTATCCAATCATATTGCTTTTCTCACTATATATATGCCAATTATTCAACAAGGTGACAAACTATGTGGGAGTCTGGAATAATCATCAAATTTGCACTCAATGTAAATGATCTGATGGGGTATATAGATGGCCCTGAAAGTCTTATTATCATTCTAATAATGCATTACAGCATGGTTTAAAACCAGATTCACAAGTGCTTTCAGAACTTCACATGCATTTTGAAAACTGGAGTATGTAATATCTTTATTACTAATATCTCTGTTAATCTAATATTATAAAAATACTAATACTTGATAGATATTAATGAGTATCTATCACTTAATACAAAGAATTGATGTCAGAATCAGATTTCAAAGTTGGGATTTTTTTCTGAAAGAGTCACTGCTGTAGCTGTCAATGAACAAGGTGAACATATACATTAGATAATATATCTTCAGCTGCGAAAACTTGTACATGATCATATAAAATCTTAACAAGTTCCAATTCTACAGGAATTTGACAAGCTAACTGGTGCTTGGGACTGGCTGACAGAGCGATTGCAGGAGCATGAGATGAATTTTGATAATGTGATGGAAATGAAAATCTATGATGAGAATAGTGAAAATAGTGAAGATATCAAGTCTGATATCTTTGCTGAGAATAGTGAGAATCTTAAGTCAGATGTATCACAGATGTAATTAGATTGAATATGAATAAGTATTATACTAAGTATTCTACTAATATTCTCAAGAATATACTTTGTAAGTTTGTTACAATAACAATTCTTCTATAAATTTTATATTGTAGTGCTATGTAGATTTTGAACTAGATATATATATATACATACAATGTATATACACCGTACATACAGAATATATGTATTCATATACTTGAACACTTTATCATTTGAAAATTATAATCATATATCATTATATAGTCATATCTAAAGTTATTGACAGTATTAAAATATATATCAATTAACAGTTTTCTTATTTAATTGATACAGTAATATTCTGTTGTATGTACACTCTTTAAAGATACTATATAATATTACTCATCATGTTTATCACTCTCAAAATGGTTAGCTATTATACTAATCATTATACTAATCAAGTTACTGAAATCCACACACACATACACACATTTTCTCTCTTACTCTCTTACCTACAAAAACAGATATATATACACACACTCAAATTTTCCTGTTCTTCTCTTTGTTGTTTATTATCATCTTGATTTACTTCACTATGTGAACACCATTCTGCCTCAATTGTCCTGGATTTTCTCATGAAGTACATTATAATAGTGAAGCTGCCTGTTCTTATTGTGGCAAAGTCAATCCATTCACACTGAAATCCTCTATCATCTCTTCAATAAATGATGAAATCATTGTCATTGAAGATGGTCTCAGTCCTCCAGCTCTGACATCATCACTCTCTGCTACAATTCTTGATCCTGGACCTCCTTAATGAGCACATCAACTGGCCATTCAAAAAACATAGAAAGTTCAACAAATGACCCCTAATGCTGGTACACCAATTCAACATACATCATCTATAAAAGAATCTGCAATCAAACCTGAGCTGAATCAACTGTCATCCTTGCAAAAATTCTACAAATTTCTTATTCATATTTGGAAGTGTGAATACAATAACATCAAACTATAAACACACTATAACTAGGAGTCAATTTGAAAAATTCAAAATGAAATATACTGAGATTGTGTGTTTTTTACAATAGAGAATTTTCTAGAAATCATCAATGTCAGACTTGATACAGCTTGGAAGAATATTCTTACTGTTGTTTCTTCAGTTGATGTATTCATTTCTATCTCAGTTACAGGAAAGGATGGTGCAGTTATACTCATTTCTGATGTTTGAATGTTAGATTTGGAAAAGTTATTGAGTTCATTTAAGAAAGCACACTCATCAATCTCAACAACTACAATTATTCACATTTGTCTTATTATTTATGATGAGTTCAATCACCCCATTGAACAACTATCAGAACTAAAGAATATCAAAGTCAAATTATCAAATATCAAAGTCAAAGAAGAGAATATCTCTGTATCAGTGATCAAATGTGAATATGCTCTCTCAGTTGATTTACTCATTCTAAATCTTATCAAACAAAGATGGCTGTCCCTAATCCCTACAAAATCTGAAGACAAAGTTAATAAATTAAAGACAATGAAGCTTGAGAAGAATCTATTGTTCAAGTGGAAAAAGCTAGAATTAGAGACATAGGAGAAAAATATAAAGAAGAAGATGGAAAACACTATGACAGAGATGAAAAAAAGTCATTCTAGTGAAATTGAAACACAATCAAACTATCTTGACTCACCAGTAAATGGGACAAGATTTCAGCATCAGTGTCAATAGTAATTGATAGATTGATTGATAAATTCTTTTGACATTAGAGTTGAGAGTAATTAGTAAAATGTTTGATAGATTTTAGTTTACTCTGTAAAGATTGATATTAATATGAAGAATTGTTTTACTATCTATTATTCTTATAAGAAGTTTTACTTCTTACAGATCTATTCTTGCCCCTATTCTTACCCCTATTCTTATCCCCTATTATTACCTCTATTCTTGCTACTCATGTATTCAATAGAGTCAGAGAAGCCATAATCAACAAGATCTATTTGATTACAAATGAAATGAATATGATTAGTGCGTGTTCATGGTAACACTAGTATAAAAACCATCAAAAAAACCCATTTGACTCAAATGTCACTATAGACTGCCGTAGCTAGACTTCAATGACAAGCTGTTCTTTGATCTTTAAAGAATGATAGCAGTAGTCAATGCTATTATTACTACATATGATGAGTTTTAGAAGATCTGTACTCAGACAGCTCACATTCTTCAGACAATCAATGTTACTTAGAAATTAAAGAGCTTGTAAAAAAATAAATCTAATACTCTCAAGCAAAACATCTCATGAACTTTTAACAGTCAAATTTCTTCTGACATCTCTGCTACAAAATCCTCTATTATGAAGAAAACTGTGAGCATTTATTCAGACATTCAGTGCTACTACTGTAAGGAAAAATACTATATTACAAGAAACTGTCTCATGAAACAGAGATTCCAACAGATGATTATTGAGCTCACAGAGAATGACACTTCTGAACCTTCAGTGAATTTAGAAAAAAAGTGAGTCTAAAAGAAAACTTCATCTCAAGTAGTTTAATAGTCTGTGAGAAATTTAATATAAAGGACTTAATTGAGAAAAAAAACTTTAATGTATTGATTAAGTTAGTCTATAATGAAATTGCTACTTTTATAAATTTTCTTGCTAATACTAAAGTAAATGATGTGAATTTTATTGATATTCAATATATCATAGAACTGATAAGATTCTTTAATAGAAAAATTCAAAAACTTTTTTTAAATATCACATAAAGGAATATAATAATGTCTATGATGAAATAATAAACTGCATATTGACTTTAAATCTCTAGATAAATAGCTAAAAATTTTAGAATATTTTTCTGCTGATAAACAGACTTAGACCAGCACCCTGTCATCCTGGAATGAAAGTGATTAGCAGTACAGGATATATGACTTGATTAAAAATCAATATTTAATTTGACTGAGTGAATAGTTTATTTCTGAACAGAGAGCAGAGATGATGTTGAAGATAATACTACAGTCAATACCGAAGTGTCTGAATTATAAGCCTGAGTATCAGACAGATGTAAAATAAAAAAAGTTCAAATTGAACAAGAAGATCAAACAGGAGCATCAAACTCATCTCTGCAAATTGAAAGAAATTAACTTAATTATGATATTTTAGACAAGATAGTGACTGACCTGATAGGAGACAGTATCACAGATGATGAATACAAACTTCATTAATACTATTTTCTTTCATGATTATATGAAGAACAGAAACTCAACAGTCTTCATAATTAGTTTATATGAAATTAATAAACAATTTGAGAAGAAGTGAAGTTTGATAAGAGCTGAGAATGAATTTGATGAGAAGTTGATTAGCAACTTATCATAATGATTGAAAAAATAAGAAGATAGTTTCTCAAAGAAAGTATTAAATAAATTACTTCCTTTACAAAAGAACATTGATTTTAAAATATAACTTCAGTCTGATGATGATTTCATTTAGAGTATTAGATATATATCTCTATACAAGATGAATTTAGAGGAACTAGACATAATAAAGATCTATTTTGAAATCAATCTACTAAAGAACTTTGTCATCTCAAGTTCAGTTCTCTACACTTTCTCAATTCTGATTACTCATAGTGAGAAGAAGTTACAATTCTGTGTTGACTTTTATAAGTTGAATGCTATAATCAAATAAATCAGTATTTCTTGCTTCTAATAGATGAGTTGATGAACTGACTCAATGAAGTAAAATACTTTACAAAGTTGAACATTCAGCAGAGGTTTTATTACATCTAAATAAACTCTGAGTTTAAGAATTTAATCATTTTTAAAACTCACTACAGAATCTATAAATATCAGATAATTTTCTTTGATCTTACAATAACCTCTGCCTGCTTTCAGCAGTTTGTTAATAGTATCTTCTTTGACTATCTAAACAAGTTTATAATAGTATTTATAAATGATCTTTAATCTATAGCAAGAATCTGAAGAAGCACAAGCAGCAGGTAAATTCAATACTAGATCAGTTAAAAACAGCTAACTTGCAAGTCAGCATTCAGAAATGTAAGTTTGCAGTTCAGAAAATAAAATATTAAGAGTTCATCATCAGTATAAAAGAAATTGAGACAGATTTAGAGAAGATAATCATCATTGTAAGATGATAGATTCTCATCACAGTTAAAGAAATTCAATTATTTCTAGAATTTGACAATTTCTACTGATAATTTATAAGAAACTACAGTTGAATTGCAAAATCACTATATCAGTTGATAAAGAAGACTATTTTATTTATATCAACATTAGAATGCAAATCAGTTTTTGAAAAACTGAAGAGGTATCTAATGAAGGCTTTAATACTGTATTATTATAACTCTGAGTAGAAGACTCATATTAAGACTAATATCTCTAACAGAATAGTGACTAAGATACTAAGTTAAAAATTTGAAAATGATCTTTGGCACTCAGTAATCTTCTATTCAAAGTCAATAAGTAAAATAAAACTTAATTATAAAGTTCATGATAAGAAAATGATAATAGTGATTTAAATCTTATAAAAATAATAAGCAGAGCTTGAAAAACTACAGAAGAAATAATTTAATATTATCACTGATCACTGTGCACTGAAATACTTTATGACTATCAAGAAGCTGAATGTGTATCAAGCCTGCTGAACAGAATTTCTTTCTTATTTCTACTTTAAGATCAAGTATCAATCAGGCAAAGACAATTTGCTAGCAGATGTACTGAGTAGATCTGAGCAAATTAGAAGACAATAGAATAGTCATATATAAATTTTTCTAAAATTATAGACTTTTGACTTTTAGATTACTCTGTCTATAGATATTATTAGCATTAACTTCTTAGAAGAAGAGAATATTACTAAATATATAGTATTTTTAAATAAAACAATCATCTCAATCAAGCTTCTGCAGCAGCAGACAGATGATATGAATAATCTCTATACAATAAAAGATAACATGTTACAGTACAATGAAAGACTAATAATATCTCTTTGAAAAAAGAAAACTCTGATAGCTGAGCTACTGCAGAAAATTTATGATCAAGCTTCAATAGCATATTCTGAAGAATAAAAAATTCAGACTTTGATGCAATTATATTATTGATAAGTCACCTGGTGAACAGATGTTCTACACTATATTTAGAACTGTTATATGCACTGAATCAGTAAAATCTCAAGAGATAAAACTTCTGATTTGCTAAAGTTATTATTGATATCATAATGAGTATGACAGTATATTACTATAGACTTCATGAATATGCTAAAAAGTAAAACAGATTATGATATCATTTTGATTATAGTATGTCAGCTAAGCAAAAAGATAATCTTCATTTCAATCATTTAAGAAGTTATAGCTCAGGAGCTAATTCAATTATTCATTAAATTCTACTATTCACACAATGAGATATCTGATTTAATTATCTCTGACTAATACTCTCAGTTTATATCAAGCTTTTGAGATAAGTTTACATGAATTCTAAATATAAATTGAAACTTTCAACAACATATTATGCATAAACTGATAAATAAATAGAAGTGATAAATTAATATATTGTTATCTATCTTCATTTCTATATTAGTTATTATCAAAATGACTGAGATAAGTAACTGCTCATTATAGATTACATCTATACATTTATCTTAAATACTTTTATAGAGATCTCTTTCTTCCTTATAGCAAATAAATATAAATCTCAGATATCATTTGACTGACAATTACTGATAAAGAAATTGAATATGAATAAGAAAAGAAATTAAGAAGTAGCTAGAAACTTTATTCACTAAATGAGAGAAATCTGAAATCAGACAAGTAAAGATATAAAAATAGTACAGAAAAATATAAAGAGACAGACTGATAAGCATCATCAAAAGTTTAAGTTTATAGTAGAAGATTTTATTTATCTACTATTGAGATCATACAAAATGAATTGATCAAGCTGTAAACTGATAGAGCAGAATACTGACCTCTTTAAAATTCTGAAAAAGATTGACAACGTCTACAAACTGAACCTTTCTGCAATAATGAAGATTTATTCAATCTTCTTTTCATACAAACTATATAAGAATTTTATAGAGTTTCTATGTAACTAAATTGTTAGACTATCAAACTTAATTAAAATAAATAGAAAGAATGAATAAGAGATAGATTGTATACTAATCAGTTGAATAAGCTAAGATAAGCTGCAGTATCAGATGCATTAGAAGAGATTTGATGAAAATTCTTCATAATATCTCATCTATAACTTTAAAAGATCATTACACATAATACAGAATTTTCATGAGACTAACTCTACTAAAGCCAGATCACTGAAATATCTAGATGAATGAGTAAGAGTTTGAGAAACAGATAGCTATCTGAAAGATGAAGACAATAATGATCTTTCAGCATGAGAGCATGCTCACTTCTAGATTATAGGGTAATGTTAGACTCAGCACTGAGGCTAGATTTATCTCCATCACATGATCACATCTCATATGTGACCTTGTGGATCTGTAGCGGCGCCCGCCTGGGTGGCGTTGCCCTAACAACCGCCCCGCCCACACGTGATTGCTTGTATGTAATATAGCAATAACCTAAATAGCTCCTCTGAATAGAAGGTTCAACGGGTCATTAACAACTCTCTGATCGTTATACAAAAACATCTTAATCAATCCTGATCACATCCCTATAAGCTCTCTCCCATCCCCTCAGGCAGCAAGCCTGATGGCGTGCCGACGCAGCGCCGCCAGCGCGCCCAGCCCCCCAACACCACCGAACGCGTCCCGAGCCTTGACGCGCATCTGCTCCCCCATACGCCGTCCACCCAAGAGACCCCATCTCCTCACCCCAATCGCCCGCCGCACATGTGAACTGAATGACATGGAGTCTCCAAGCTCCCCTACACCAGCAGGCAGCTCAAAGAGCAGAAATGTCGCACCAATTCACCTCAACCTACGTGGCCCGATGGCTAGCGATCTCCTAGCCGCCCACGAGGCTGAGGCACAGAAATCCCATGCAGAAGCACTAGCGGCTGCAAATATGCTTGATCGGATTGAAGAAGACCTAGATGTCATGAAGGCAAAAGGCCTATCAAGGGCACTGGCCCTTGGAGCCGCTGTGAAGGCGTTAGTCAAGGACTGGTACAATGGAAGTCTAGAAACAGCTAAGCAGTCCACCACAATCAAGCCTGCTGGCTCCACTGGTGCAAATGATGCAAGAGCTCCTACCTACGCAAAGACAGCTGCAGACAGCACCAATGTAACAAAAACACCAGCAACCATACTGCAGAAACCCCTGCTTAGGAATAACCCCAGAGAAGGAAAAACACCACGAATCCTCGCGCGCCTGCCTTCAGATCATCTAGCTCGCAAAGCAAGCCCAATTGCTACTCTTAGAAAGCTGAAGGCTGAACTCCCAGGGCCTTTGGCAGCAGCCATCACAGCAGTTCAAGCCATCCCCACAGGCATTGCCATCATTCCTAGAAGCTTGCAAGACATGGAGGCCCTGCTAGCCCAAAAGAATGTTTTAGCAGCCACCCTCACCAATACTCAGATAGAGAAGGAAGAACATTGAATCACCTGCCTGATTCCTGGGCTGCCCATGGAGATTAGTGACTATGGTGGTGGAACTCTGCATCTCTCAGCAGAATCCATGACAGAAGAATTCACACTCCAAACCAGAATCAAGCCTGTCCAGAGTCGCTGGGCAAAAATACACCCTGGAAACCCAACAGCCACTCTTATATTACACTTTTCGCAAGAGACAGCAGTAAACCTGCCATCAAAAGTGGAACTATATGGATATCAAAGACCAGTGATCAGAAAGGCACCTAAGGTCAAAATACAACAATGCAGCAAATGCTGGGGATTTCATCAAGAGAGATACTGCCTCCGCGTCCCTCGCTGCAAAAAATGCAGTTCTAAGAATCATGTGAAAGGAAATCCATCCTGTCATAAGGAGAATGAAGCATGTGGATGCCCCAATCGCTGCACTAACTGTCTTGGACCACATGCCGCGGATGATCCATCCTGCCCCGCCAGACCAGGGATAAAGAATGGGACTGTTCAAAGGCACTCAAGAAACCAGCTGAGGGATATCCGCAATGCACAGAGTAAGGCATACTTGGCCAAGGCAAGTAACAGCAAATGCGGTGGTCAAGGGCCATCAGCAGACCTGAGGTTGAATGATTCTACTGAGCATAGATCTAACCTCACACCGACATCAAACACAGCACCAAGCACAGCATTGAGCACAGCATCAGGCACAGCATTAGGCATGGCGCCCAACCCAACATCTAATGCAACACCCAACACGTCATCTCACGCAACAACACCCTCCTTTCAGCTACTCAATGAAGAAGAACTCTAGATCTCCGCAATTCCTGCAGATTATGCAAGTCAACGTAGGAAAAGGGGGCCCAGCACATGAGACGGCCCTCAATCTAGCGTTTGAAAGAAAGACTGACATCCTTCTCATACAGGAACCCTGGATTCACAGGAACTTAAGCCAACGCATCTCCAAAAAGCATCCAGCATTCAACTGCTTTGCCCCAATTGAAAAGTGGGACAGGAAGCCACGGGTCCTCACCTATGTGCGTAAACACCCACAAATCCATGCTCATGCAGTCCCAGGCCCCTGGGCAGAAAACCGGGACATCCACATGCTGCACATACAGGCCTGGGGTCTACAGCTTCAGACAGTCAACATATACAATGCACCCCCAGGCGCAGAGAATCCTGGACAAGGTGTGGGCTGTCTTCTCTCCTGGTCTGTCCCAGCACTCCCATTGCTCCTTGCTGGCGACCTCAATATCAAGCACCCCGTGTGGCAACCAGGAGTGCCTCCAAGCATGTGGGCGGAACCATTCCTGCAATGGACCATGAATTTCAACTTTACTCTCACCATGGACCCAGACACTCCCACACGTGGGCATAACATGATAGACCTGGCCTGGGCCACCCCGGAATTAGTTATCAAAGGAGTGGACACACAGGTGGACAGATCCCTTTACACTTCCTCTGACCACCAGACTCTTCTCACCAAAATCAGCCTTCCACAGGGCGCAAGGCCTGACAGGCCAACCCATTTTTTCCGTCTCGACACCATGAATGAGAAGGTCTTTAACCAGACGCTGGAGGCCTATAAGCCAAAACTAGACAAACTATGTGATTTCCCAGAGTACCCCAATACAGATCAGCTGGATGCCCTGGCTAAAGGTATCACAGATGCACTAATAGCTTCCCTGGAAAGTTCCACCAAGAAGAGCACCGGGCAAGGCACAGGTCAGCCATGGTGGAATGAGGACTGCCAGAAAGCAGTGACAACACTACATCGTGCACAGCACCTAGGCTCTAGTTTTTTACGAGAAGCAAAAAGCAACGTAGCCAGGACCACCAGGAAAGCCAAGAGAGAATACTGGCGAGGCAAGATAGCAGAGGCCTCAGTGGGGAAAGATATCTTTAAGATGATCAAATGGGCCCATTCAACTGGCTCCTTTCATTCCCCCCCTCTTGTAGATGAAGAGACTGGGCGAACGCGAACAACCCCTAGAGAGAAAAGAGACCTTCTGCAACGGGTGCTCTTACAGAAGGCTGCAAGCAGAGAGGATATCCCAATCAGCTGGTCCAACCCACCATCTGTCAAATTACCTTTTCCTGTTGCCTCAGCACATGAGATACAAAGTTCTCTGCTGAACACGGGTAATACCACTCCAGGAACTGATGGAGTGCCAACAGAGGTGCTACAAAAGGCATGGCCACATATTAAGGTATCAGTGGAAAGGCTGTTCAGAGCCTGCCTTAGGGTTGGCTGGCACCCAACCTCCTTTCGAGATGCCACACTGGTTGTGCTGCCTAAGGTCAACAGAGATCCAACACTCCCGCGATCCTACAGGCTTATAGCCCTTCTCTCAACGTTGGGGAAGGGACTGGAACGCCTGGTAGCCCGTAGGCTGGCCTGGACAGCTATACAAGAGAAGATTGTCCACCCCCAGCATTTTGGAGCCCTCCCTGGGCGGGCTGCCTCAGACCTAGTGGCAGCGATGGTTCATGATATAGAGGAAGCCTGGGCCCATGGAAAAGTAGTCTCTCTTCTTACTCTGGACATCAAGGGTGCTTTTGATGCTGTACTCAGAGGAAGGATGCTGCGGAGATTGCAAGAACAAGGCTGGCCACCAAATTTAATTAGATGGGTGGAAAGCTTCATGACAGGACGCACAGGCAGGATCAGATTGGATGGACTCCTGGGAGAGCTCTTTGATATCCCAGCAGGGCTTCCACAAGGCTCGCCAGTCTCACCTATTCTATTCATGCTGTTTATTCAGCCTCTGTTCTTTCTAGGAACTATACAAAGAAGACGTGCACGCTTAGGCTACGCAGATGATCTAGGACTGCTTAGTGCTGGAACCACTCTTGAAGGGAATGTTGTTACTCTCCAGGAGGATTTCAAGTTGCTAAATGATTGGGCCAGCAAAGAAGGGCTGACATTTGATTTTGCCAAAACTGAGATAGCACACTTCACACGGCGCAGAACCCTTTCAAACCCCTCAATTGACCTTGAAACAACATCTGGCACTCACTCTATTACAGCAAAGGCAGTGAAAAGCTCCATAAGATATCTAGGAATCTGGCTAGATAGAAAACTGAGCTTCAAGAAACACATGGAGACCATGGCGGCTAAGGCACGACAGGTGTCTAATGGCATACGAGCACTAAGCAACACAGCAAGAGGCGCCCCAGTACAACTGCTTAGACAATCCATTCAGGCCTGTGTGCTCTCTGTGCTCTGCTATGGAGCAGAGGCCTGGTGGCCTGGAGCCACACGAATGGAGAAGGGAAAGGAAATCTCCAATCGAATGGATTGCCTAGTCAGAAAGCTAGATCTAGCCCTTAGAGATGCTTTGCGAGGGGCACTGCCAGTCTACAAGACCACACCCATTTCAGCTCTACACCGTGAGCTAGGAATCATGCCAATGAAAGAGACACTAGACAACCGGCGTGCTGTATTTGCAGTAAGAATCAAAAAGCTTGACAAGAGGCACCCGCTAGTGAGACGCTCTAATAAAGTAGCTACCACCAAACCCTATACCACACGTCTGTCTAGAGCGTCCAGTCATGCTGGTGGGATAGAAGCATATGACCCTCTACTCACGCCCCCTTGGATGAGATTTCCCAGGAAAGAAGATCTGCAGATTGGGTATGAGGCAGGCCGCACAAAGGAACAGGCAGCACAAGACTTTAAGAGCTGGCTACAACAACGCAATCCCCTGGATCTGGTGGTCTTTACCGATGGTTCACAGATAGAGCACCCTCAGCGTGCGACTGGTGCAGGATGGGCTATATGCTGGGGTAGCAAACACCGTCTAATCTCCACAGGAAACCTGCCAATGGATAAAGCAGAGGTCTTTGACGCAGAGGCAATGGCAGCCCTGCAGGGCCTAAAGGAAGCCACCACCTTGCCTCAGGCGAAGTTTGCCAGCAACGTCTACATTTGCCTAGACAATTTGGAGGTAGCACGAGCCCTTGGATCCGTGCCAAACACCTCTAGCCAGCAGGTCTTCGCGCAGTTTCTGAAAGCCATAAAGGCCTGGCAGAGCAGGGATAGGCTCCCATTGGCCACCCAGAGCAGGGTGGTCATTAGATGGGTCCCAGGCCACGCAGGCGTGGCTGGTAATGAAAAGGCAGATCTTGAAGCCAAAGCAGCCGCAGCGCAGGCAGCAAGTGCAAGCATGGTACCTCAACCTGACAGCATAGGCACTCTAGCTTATATAAAACGACACACTATGGAACAAACCACACGGGCCTTTGAGAACTACTGGGCCAAAAATCGGCCCAAACGCTATATGGAGCTGGAGATCCCACTAAAGAGAGCCTCAACAGAGGTAAAACTTTCACGCTTCACATTAGGAAAGCTCTATGCCGCCCGATCAGGTCATGGAGACTTTGCAGCCTACCACAGCCACCTTAAGCATGAAGATGCAGAGTGCTACTGCCAGTGTGGACATAGCAAAACTCCAGAACATTTCTACTATTGCACTCTTGCAAGAAAAGCAGCAAAGCGGCACCGGCCTATCTACAATCTCCGCGAGACACTGGCAACCTCGCGTGGGGCCCTAGAATTCAATAACTGGGCTAAGAGAAACAGCCTTCTATCAGAATATCTGTCCAATGCGCCGTCGCGCACCTCCAGATCAGATCCCACAGACCATTCTCTCCTCTGTCTTGCCCCCATCTTCCTCACCACCTCCTCCCTCCTTCCTCTCTTTCCTCTCCTTTCTTTTCCTTTCCTTGCCTTCCCTTCCTATCCGCCTCCCCTACCTCCCTCCCACAAAACCTAAAAACCTCTCAAAACCTCTGCTCTATGGCAACCGACCCATGGGCTTCTGCCGGGTGCGGCAATACGCAACCCATTTTTCCTCATTTTATAAGATAAGCTACTAGATAGGGAGTCGCATACAGGGCGTAGCTCTACCCGCCCTATAGTTCGACGCGGGACTCTACTAGATCACGTGCCCCTTAAAGGCACGTGGGACTAACCGGGCGTTAAATAAAAAACACACACACACACATAGAAAGGTTCAACCATCCCACAGGTTATAGCCCAGATAGCTGGTTTTCAATAAAAATCACATTAAGAATAGCTGTGTACATGTCTGGATGAGTTCATTCTCTGATCTAATGACTGGACTATCTACTTCTTTAACAGAGAGAAAGCAATCTTTATGATCACATTCTAGAGCTGTTGGAGTGTTCCTATCACTAGACAAGAATGAAGAATTAGAAGGCCTGGAGCAGGAATCAAGTACAAATCACATCATGAATTCATCAAGCTGTGAGCCTGGTGAAATGCCTGCTCCTGAGTCTATACATGAATTCACAGCAGCTAGTGAAGGAACTCCAAGCCTCCAGCCTCAAATGCTTACTCTTAACACAAGTGACATGATTACAATAAGTGTAGCAGATTTGTTGATCTTTTGTCAACAAACAACATGTCAGAACACTTCAAATATCAACAATGATACACCTGCAGATGATTTCAAATCTCAGATCTATGAATATCAAAAGGATGTTCAAAGAGTTATGGATACTAAAGTGGTAACTACATTCAATAACACTAATTATCAAACCTGGTATATGGAAATCCTTACAGATGCTGAAGTCATTGATGAAACTGACATTCTAATCAAGAATCAACACATTTGCTCAGATGATATTAGCTAAAACATGTTGAACACTGAAAAATAAAATATTTGAATCAAAGCACTTTATCAATGTATATTGCAATTCTTATTGAGATCTATATATACAATCATTGAAGTCATGGAACCCAACAACACTGCTGCATTATGAAAAAAGATTGATGTTGAATATATGATGTCTTTGATGAAAGAATGTCTCAATGTCATGAAGAAGCTGACTACTATACATGTCAATAATGATTACTTGACATTTTAAAGAAGATTCTGCTACTTAGTTACACATCATAAGAAACTGATGAATGACTCAGAGGACTTCTATCATGATCTTTTTCTTATTGATTTGAAAGAACATCAAAAGTCTTTTGTCAAGACACATTTGAATGATTTCTACATGACTAGTCAGGACCATATTAAAAATATTAACATTAATGATCTCATGAAACAGTTAATGAATTGTACAAGCAAGTTCAATGAATGTCTCAAATCTTCATGAGTCAACACAGCTACCTCCTTCATATCAAAATCCAACTTGTTTGACACCACAAATTTGAATAGTTCCAAATGCAAGATCTGCCACTCAAATTAACATGTTAAAAACTCTTGTTGATGATTACACTCTGAACTTGCCACTGAAGAGTGAAGAGAGGCAAATAAGAATAAGATTATCAAGTTCACAGAAAATAGCAACACCAGCAGTCACAATAAATGAAA
This sequence comes from Paracoccidioides lutzii, assembly GCF_000150705.2. Classification (NCBI taxonomy): domain Eukaryota; kingdom Fungi; phylum Ascomycota; class Eurotiomycetes; order Onygenales; family Ajellomycetaceae; genus Paracoccidioides; species Paracoccidioides lutzii. The sequence continues at coordinate 40,158 of NW_015440983.1, read as the reverse complement.
GAGTAAAAAGAAGAATAAAAATGATAAAAAGAATAAATCTTCTAAACTTCTATTGACACAACCTGCTGCTGTCAATACTGCAATTGCTCTATCAGTAATCACTGACATTATCTTCAATCATTGATTTCTCAATATGTGTGCAAGTTTTCATATGACAGGGGAAAAGCAGTCTATTATTCAATGAAAAATCTATGATAGCAATCTCAAGGTTCATATAGCAGATGATAAATATGATCATATCAAAAAGATTAAAAATTTCATTCTAGAATCTGATATAGAAGATATATTTATATATAATGTTCATTATGTTCTGAATCTTACTGTCAACTTAGTATCTTTTGCTAAGTTGAAGGATCAGAGTTTTCAATATGAACTTTCAAATTTGAATACTCTGTTCTACTTCATCATCAAGACTCTCAATGATGTTATTTTTACTGCAATTCACACAGCTCAGAGTTCAATTTATAAAATAATTGAAAGGATGTCAGAAGTTGACACTCATCATGAGTCAAAAGTGATCTATTTTACAGCAAAATCACATATATACAATAATGATTATGCTAAGGCTTTGATCATCACTGGTGACAACAATCCCACTAATGCTCAACCCCAATCTCAAGAATCACTCATAGCTGTGAAAATGCTTGCTGAGTGGCATGTTGATCTGAGGCATATACACATGGGAGTCATTATAACTTTGACTAAGAATTCACTATCCAGTATCTGCATCAAGAGTCTCAAGATTAGTTTCTTTTGCAACATCTATGTCAAAGCAGGTATGACATGTAAATACTTGATCACCTTCATGCCATAGGCCGTAAGGCCAATGGAATAGATTTATATTGATCTGATGAGTGATAGCCACATGTTGAGTGATACAGACAATCATCCTATAGAATCTTGCCAAGACACAAAATATTCTATGTTAATTACAGATGATGTGATGTGATTCAGATGAATCTATTTCCTATATAGCAAAGATCAAGCATCTGATTATTATTCTCATTGAGTTAAGTTCATTAAGAATCTCAGTTTTTCAGCCTCTGCCTACATCAGAACAGATGTAGATGAGGTTTTTCAATCACAAAAGATGACAACATTAATGATTGCTGATAGCACAGTATGAGAATCAACTACTTCTCAATCACTTCATCAAGACAATGTATCTGAATATGGCATCTGTATCATTATGACACAAGCCAGAGTAATCATTATAGAAAAGGAAATTTCAAAGATGTTCTGAGTAAATGTTCTAGAAACAGTTATTTCAATCATGAATAATACACTCATATCAACAATCTTATATAATGAGAAGTATTAGCCTGCAATCATAAATAATAACAGCAAGAAGCTTATCTGTAGTTCTCATATAATTTCTTTTTCAGTATTGATGAACACATTACTGCAGATCACTCACTTCTGTGAGCTTGAATCTAATATTTTTATTCATCTTCATATATTGCAGAAGCTGATAGATAAGCTGTCTACTCAGACTGAATTATGCAAACTTATTGAATTCCACAGCCAGTCAATCTATCATGTGTAAAGTTCTATCTCTGATAAGATTTTCCCTATAAAAGTGCAGAAAATACAAAAGGATTTCACCATTACTGTGATAATCAAAGTTGAAAACACCTCAACCCCTATCATCTATTTGATAAAGGATGATTCTGATGTTCTTGATTTTTCAGAACCACATATTCTATGAATGAGGCCTGTGAAAGCTTTCATGACATATATACCTTTCCCAATTACAGGTGATTTGCTGAAAAGCTTTAAGAATGTGATTAATTATCTGCAGATGAGGTCATATTGAAGGAAATCTATGCAATGTGAAATTGATGATCTTGAATATCAAAAGACTTGAATATTAATTTCACATTCTGATGTTTCTCACAGTGAGTCAGTGGCATCCTACTGCTGAGTCATTGTTGAAAAGAATCACCTTAGTGACCTCAATGTTAATGAAGATGACATATTGCAGAAGTACAGATGAGTAATTTGTGATAATTGACTCAAAAAGAAAATATGTCAAGAAACATATACCTCTGTATTTACAGATATCACAAATCACATGATGTTTATGATTACTGCAAAATATGATTAAACCCTACAGCAGGTGAATATAATGATAACATACTTACACAGAAGACTTGGAAAAACAGTCTATATAAGACAACCTACTGACTTCAAAGAAAGAGCTCTATGTACACTTGTTTGTGTAGTTGAAAGATTCCTATACAGGTTGAATTTGACTGTCAAAATATGATATGATTACTTGATAGCTTTGCTACAGAAGAATAGCTTTACTCTGAGTCCTTATGACCTTATTCTTTGATGACATTCAGCTCAAAAATATTTATATATGATTATATACATTGATGATCTTTATATATTTGCAGACACTCTGAAGAATACTGATTGACTAGTTGATATTCTGCATCAGAAGCTTGAGATCAAAGATTTGAATGAACCTACAAAATATCTAGGTATGGAAGTAAAATATATAAATGATGATATTGAATTGACCCTCTAATGTTATATCAATCAATTGATAGAAGATTTCCACCTGGATGATGCAACTACTGTCTGAACATCTATGAATAAGAGTCTATATTTGAATGACTTCTCTGTTCCTGAAAAAGAGACTGGATTTACAAAACAGCAATTTCAACATGGTGTTGACTGCTTGCAGTATTTGGCAAGTAAACTGCAGCTGAATATTGCCTGTATAGCTTCTCTATTGATACAGAAGAATACTGCTCCTACTTTTAAAATATGAAAAACCCTATTACATGTCATTCAATATTTGAAAGACACATGTGAAATTGACATACATATTTTACACAAAGGATGATAATGATGAAAGACCTGAGAATAAGTTCCTGAACATGGCATATATGCCAGTCAGATACACAGATTCTGACTAAGCCAGCCTGTTGAATGATGATTAAAAGTCTACATCTGACTACAATTTCATGCTTGCTGATGTATCAATTTTATAATGATCAAGTAAGCACTTATACATCTCTTTGAGTTTCAATGAGGTTGAATACATGACATTGAGTAAGACTGTACATGAAGCAATATGGTTAAGAAGTATGATGATGGATCTAAGCTTTATAGTAGATGATTCTCTGTCAATCAAAACAGATAATAAAAGCATGATCAATCTAGCCACTGTAGCTGTGATTACTGCTAGAAGCAAGCATATTGACATGTGATTTCATTACACCTGTAGTCAATTGAACAATGACATTATCTTGATTGAATATATCACAACTGAAGAAATAGCAGCAAATGGATTGACTAAATCTTTGAGCACAGTGACATTTCAACAATTTCTTGATATACTTGATTTTACAGGCAGAAAAGACAGGAATGTCAAAACTTAATATATATAGCATAATTTAAATAAATTCAAAGATGACATAGCTAGTTTTTTCTTTTTCACATATGATATTCAAGATCCTGCATAGTGATGTGAGGGAGGGTGTAGTGATGCTTGCCTGGGTAATATTGCTCTAATGACTGCCCCGCCTACACGTGATCGCTTGTATGTAATATAGCAATAACCTAGCTAGCTCCTCCAAATAGAAGGTTCAATCATCTCACAGGATCAGCCATGATCTGATCATGTGATCATATAGACTTTATAATGTAAGCAGACTCTAATATCTTTTTTTTCTCATCAATCTTAGTATTTTATTATATAGTAGTTAGTAACACAGAGAGTTTTCTTCTTATGCAGCTTATATTTATTCTCTAAAAGTACATATATAAGAAAAAATTAGCACTTTGTATGCTTTTCAGAATAAGTTTAATATATTTATAACTATAATTTTTATTACTTAAAAATATTAAATATCTCAATTTTTTAAATATTTTCAAGAGATTTTAATATATTATCAGAAGATTTATAGCTTTTTCACTATATACAGTATTATTTCTTACTTTAATATTTCTAATTTTTTAATATTTTCTCAAATTAAAAATATTTCTCATCATTCACTAGCACTGGTGGTGAAGATGAAGTAGTGTTATCACTTCTATTATAAAGTTCAAACAGTGAGATATGAAAGACAAAGTGAATATTATATATTAAATGTGAAAAAAAGAGTTAATATTTCTATATATTTTAATATTCAATAATTTGAAAAGAGTTAAACAAATTTATAATTCAATTTTCTCATATAAAAGTATTTTACATAGTATATGAAGTCATAGTATATTTTTTATGCAGTTTTAATCTTCATTAGTTGTTTTAAATCTTTTTTCATATTATCTATATTTTTTTAACCTGATTAATTATAAGGGGCTGAACCATTAGATTCGCTCTGGCTGGCTGACTCAGCCTAGTCATTATTTGCATATGCGCACATGATCATGCTACACAAGCTTGCTTAAGCTCATGTTCTCATCTCATTCTTTTCTTCCCTTTCTCAAGCAATTCGTCCTTGTTATATAGTAGGACTAGCCTCTAGTTCTTAGAGCTTAATCCTCTACATTATAAATTGCTTCACTTCTTTCATTGATAGGCCACTAAGAGTCTTAATCCTGTATCATGAAGCTCAGCAAATGTGCTGACATATAATAGACTATTGAGAGCCTTAAATCCTGCATCACAAACAACATTGAAAATGTCTAGCTGAACAAGATAAAGCAGCAGACTTGTACAACAAATACACAAATGAATCAACATAAAGCAATGAGCAGGGACACCCTCAGCAGCTTTGAACAACAATGAATGATTTTTCTTCAACAGCAGAAACAGGTTCAGTGTGAGAATAGAAATTTAATAGCAGCTTAACAAGCTGAAATAGCTAATCTACAACAAGCTTTGAACATCTCAACATCAATCCTCTTTCAATCAAACTCACAATCACTCATTGCAGTCAGAAGATTAAAGACCAAGCTACTGAACTGTGAGAAGTATGATGATTCTAATCTGAAGCACTACTCTCAGTGAGAGCTAAAGCTTTAATCAAAACTTAAAATTGATGAGAAAGCTTTAGATAATAATGAGAAATGTGCTTGATATGTGTACTCAAGACTGAAAGAAATGACAGCAGCTTGAGTTTACCTCTGAATTGATAGTAATAAGAATAAGATTAACTTCATGATAGAGAGCTTACTGAAGCAAACACATATGCTCTTTAGTGATTCTGCATGATAGAAAAAGACTATGCAAAAGCTCAACAATCTACAACAGAGTAGAAGAGCTCTTTTTGACTTTCTGCTTGAATTTAATCAGCTACTGCTGAAAGCTGATAGTTATGAATGAAATGATTACATTAAAAAGAGGTATTTGAAATCCACACTAAGCATGGAGCTAAAGGAAGGCATAGTGAGTGTAAGAGAATCATCTCTCTATAAGAATTACTGTAAGGAGCTTAGATTAGTTGATCATCAACTCTCTGAGCTTAAGACTTTAAGATAATGGTCTAAACATTATAAGAGCAGATCTTCTTCAGATCATACAACATCTAATTCACATTCTCCACTTTGTCATGCTGTTCTTGATTGATGAAACCAGTCTCAAGCTTTTACTGATAATCTGATGAATCTCTCTCCTGGTGCTGAGACCCCAAGCACCTGCCACATCAAATTGATAAATCAGATATAGATTAATCAATGAAGAAAGCAAGACCTGTATCTGAGATGCAAAGCTGAAGGTCATATGATTAAGAGCTATCTGTTCAAATCTCTCATATACTATGTCACTCTTATGATAGCTAAGGTGATTCTCAAGCTAGTAATGGACAACAATAATGTGGATATGAGTGAGGATTTGAGAAAAGAGTAGCTTCAATCAAAAGATACTGAAAGAAGTGAAATAAGAAGCTTATAAAGAAGCAATAAAGAAGATTTAAATCTAAGATGATATTCAAATCCTTCACTGTCAATACTCTAGTAGATAATGCCTTTTCAATTATAGCAATGATAGATAGTGAATATCATGTCTATGATCTTATTTCTCAATTCTACATTAACAAGCATAAGCTCTCATGCATTGAAATTCCCCCTGTTAAAATGACAGGCTTTGAAGACTCCATGAAACTCTCTATGAGCATAGTGACTAGCATTCAAATTGATATAGATGATCATGTAACTGAACAAGCCTTTCTCTATATGGTGAATGAGTTATATGATCATGATATGTATCTAGGTGACCCCTGGCTGGCCCAGCAAAAGATGAGCATGATCTCTCATCAAAGAATTGTGAGATTTGAAGAGGGTGGCATAGAGGTGGAGCCTAGTTCAAATGCAAAAGCTGATGTGATTCTCATCTCTGTCATAAGCTTCTTTAAGCTTATGAGCACTTGAGAGAAGTGAAACATTGAGATCTTCACTGTCAGTTTGGCTAACATTCAAAAGACTCTAAAAGTGAAATCAATGATTGACTCTAGAGAAAAGCTGCTTGAACATTATCATAAGTTTTTGAATGTATTTGATAAGGAAGCTACTGACACTCTACCCCCACTTCATGGCCCAGATAGAGATCATGGGATTGAACTGATTAAAAAGGCTGATGGTAGCACAGAACAACTCTCTTGAGGCCTACTATATAATATGTCTTGAGAGGAACTACTGACTTTGTGAAAGACTCTTACAGATTATCTAGATAAGAGTTTTATTAGAGTGAGCAACTCTCCTGCAGCTGTTCTCATACTATTTGTAAAGAAGTCTGAGAGTAGGCTAAGATTCTGTGTGAACTATCAAGCTCTTAACAAAATCATCTAAAAGGATCAATATTCACTATCATTAATCAGTGAGACTCTACAGTGAATTGGACAAGTTAAATAATTCACTAAACTGAACATTATTGCAGCTTTTCATAAGATTTGAATCACAGAAGGTGATGAGTGGATGACAGCTTTTAGAATCAGATACAGACTATTTAAGTAGCTGATTATACTCTTTGATTTGGCCAATGCTCCAAGCACATTTCAAAAATATATTAACTGGGTATTATGTGAATATCTGGATGACTCCTGCTCAGTCTATTTAGATGACATCTTGATATTTTTCTCAAGAAGCTTACAGGAGCATTGTGAGCATGTACAAAAGATGCTTTATATATCTATGAGAAGCAGACTTGCAGGCAAACATCAGAAAGAGTGAGTTCAAGGTAAACAGTATAAAATATCTTGAATTTATCATTGAAGCAGGCAAGGATATACAAATGAATTCAGAGAAGATTAAAGCTATTTTGGAATGAGCAACACCTACTACTCTTAAGAGTATACAAGGATTTTTAGACTTTGTCAATTTCTATAGATGATTTATCAGAGATTTCTCAAAGATCATGATCTCATTGATAATTCTTACATGCAAGAATGTTCCTTTTTGGTGGATGAGCAAGGCTGAGAAAGCTTTTAAGTGTCTAAAATTAATGTTTATCTCTGCTCCAATTCTGCTTCAATTTGACTCTAACTGTGAGACTATATTGGAAACAGACTTCTCAGGTTATGTCTCAGAAGAAGTGCTGCTACAATATGATGAGCAGAGCATTCTATGCTTATGTGCCTTCTTCTCTCACAAGCATTCACCTGCGGAATGTAACTATGAGATTCATGATAAAAAGTTATTAGCAATAATTGAGTGTTTAAAGAAATAAAATGCTGAGCTACAAAGTATAAAGGAATTCAAGATCCTCATATATCATAAGAATCTAGAATACTTCATGACTACATGCAGACTAAATGAAAGACAGCTATGTTGAATAGATATTCTCTATCAATTCAACTTCAGAATTGATTACTGGTCAGGAAAGTTGAACACTGAACCAGATGCTCTATCACAAAGAGAGCAGAACATGTTACAGAGTGCTGATGATGAGAGAATCAAGCAGAGGCAAGCTCAACTACTTAAGTTTAATGTACTGACATCTGAAATGAAATCAAGAGTAATCACTGCTAGTGTGAAACCTGAGATATCTCTTCAAGCTCAGTGAAATGAGGCTCACAAAAATGACAAGATTCTGCAGTGTCTGAAGCAGACTCTTCATGAGAGAAGATTCAGATTTTCTTCTGAACTCAGCATTAAGACCTCTGTCTCTGAGTGCTTTTTAAATGAGAATGAGGAGCTTCTCTTTTCAGATTGTAAATGAGTGTCAGACTTTGAACCTCTTCAAACCAGGTTAGTATATGAGGCTCATGACTCACATCTTACTGATCATCCCAGGTGAGAGTAAATGGCAGAAGTTCTAAGATATGAGTTCTACTAGTCAGACTATGCTGCTGATGTGAGAAGAATGATCAGAAACTGTCATCTTTGCAGATGAAACATCACATAGAGAGATTGATGTCAGAAACTGCTTAAGCCTCTTCTCATTCCTGAACACATATGACAGAAGCTTTCTATGGACTTTATTGTGAACTTATCAAGCTCTAAAGAATAAATAAATATCATAATTATAATAGATAGACTGACCAAGAGAATTATATTAAAAGCAGTTAAGAAAACTAATGCAGAGATAATGACTAGAGTATTCCTTTACAATATCATCTCTCAACATGGCATCTCTAAGATAATAGTATCAAATTGAGGGTCAGCTTTCACAAGCATGTTTTGAACTCAGATGTATGAGAAATTAGACATTAAAAGATGACTCTTTACAGTCTATCACTCAGAGACTGATAGAGCTACAGAGTGAATAAATCAGACTGTAAAAACCTATCTACACAAGTATGTTAGCTTTCAACAGGATGACTGATATGAATAACTCTCTCTAGCAGAGCTGGCTATCAATAATAGAGATGCTGTCTCAATAGATGTGAGCTCATTCTTTTTAACACATCTTTTTCATGTCTCCTTTATTGATATAGCTGATGTATCCTCTGTTGAAATGTCATATAATTCCATTGAGTTTGCAGATAATTATATGAAAAAGGTCTGTAAAGTGTTGAAGTGAGCTCAAGTAAAAATGACAGATACTCAGCAATCTCAAGAGAACTACATAAATAGATGAAGAGACTCAGCTTCAAGCTTTCAACCCAGAGATAAAATCTGGTTCAGCTTAGAGAACATGAGAACTAATTATCTGTGCAAGAAGCTAGATGTGAAATACAATCAATATACTATGCTAGAAAAGATAGAATCTCATACTTATCAACTAAATGTCTCATCTGACATTCACAATATCTTTAACATAAAGCTTCTACATGCTGCAGTGATGGATTTTCTGCTTAGTCAGAGGCAAACTAACTGACAGTCACCTGCTATAGAGACTTCAGAAGGACCTGAGTTTAAGATTGAGGAAATTTGAGATGAATGAACCTACCAGAGGAAAAAGCAATACTTTGTTAAATGAGTAGGTTGGGCTAAGCCTACATGAAATTATGTGAGTCTTCTACAAGAAGTGAAGGCTTTGAATACTTGAGAGACCTCTCAGCAGGCAAAATTAGATATAAAGAGAGCTTTAAATAGTCATAAAGGCCTGCAACAAAGAGGGAGAAGAGAAGTATTATAAGAGGCTAAACCTCTAGATTTGCTCTGGCTGGCTGAATCAGCCTAGTTATTATTTGCATATGCGCACATGATCATGCTACATGAGCTTGCTTAAGCTTGTGTTCTCATCTCATTCTTTTCTTCCCTTTCTCAAGCAATTCATTCTTGTTATATAGGAGGACTAGCCTCTATTTCTTAGAGCTTAATTCTCTACATTAATTACTTTAATTGAGTTTAAATAAAATAAATTATTGATATTATTTTAGAGAATAAATCTATAGCTAAGAAGTATATAAGCTGAAACTTTATTAATTGAGCTATATTATAAATTATTATAGATAAACTGCACTAAAGATAGTTATCTACCTTAGTCATTCTGATGAAAATTTATAAAATATCAAAGATTATACTTTAATAGTTAATTTTGACATTTAATTTAATCATCTATCTGTAAATAAAAAATTATAAATAATTTACATTTGATTTTAAATAGATAATATAGAGTTGATCAGTATTAACTTGTGAATAAAACTTCTATATCTGATATATAATTTTCAAAGATATCAAAATACTATAAGTATAAGTATATATAATATTTATAAAATTTTCTACAGTAATATCTTTTGTGTATGAAATGTATAAAGTATATTTGATTAAAATATAAAATAAGATAAGAATTGCATTATAGATTTTATCTAATCATATAATAACTGAAAGACTAGTGATGAAGTTAATACTGATAATTTATTATAAATTGATTGATAATAAAATTAAATCAAGTTTATCATATTATTTGTAATAGCATTCTTTCATCTTCTAACAAGTATCAGAAATATAAATATATTTAGTAATATTCTGAGTAAGATTATATCAATAGTACGTACTTTTAACACATTTAATAAATTATTTTATATTAAAATAATTCTTTTATAAATTATTATAATTGATGTGAATTATCTCTTTTATCAGTGCTTGTTGTAATAGAATATAGATCTTATTATTTGATAAAAATAAACTATTTTTTGATATAATTCAGAATATATCATTATTTAAAATTTTATCTTTATCTTTTATCTTCTATAATGTCAAAGCTATCTATACTAGCTCCTTGTCCTCACACTGCTTACCATACTGCTTATCAAAGGACTTTAGGATCAGATCCTCTAGGTTCTCACACTTACTTACTAAAGCACTTATTTTTATATTGCTTACCAAAGTACTTTAGAATCAGCACCTTCTAGAAGATTAGTATCATCTCAAAATTCAGTATTCAGAATCAGCATAGATCAGTACTTTTTGAAAATCAGCTCTTTAGCATCAACATTTCTTGGAGGATAGAATCAGCACTTCATAAAGATTCAAATTACTGCATTGCTAATTCCCTACTTCATGAAAAATTAGAGATAAAAACTATTACTACTCATTTATATATATAAACACTTTAAATTTCTAAAGTTCCATTGAGAGATTCAATGATTAACTATTATTTAATTCTATATATACATTTCATCTATCATTATCCTCTTCTCTCTATAATGCTCACAGCGCCTATACACCTACTTTCTTTCAATTTTAGTTATAAAGCTTCTCATACTTCTTTTTGACACTTAGTTCATCTACATTAGTATCTTCACATCTTCTACTTCTTTGCTATTATAAAAAAATTTAAAGTTCTATACTTTAACAAAAAGAATAATAAAAGACTTTAATATATTTATATATATTGATTTGAAAAATATAGTAGTATTAATTAGCAATTTAAAAATATCTCACTCTTTAAAATATTTTTTTTAAAATTAAATTTCTTTCTCTTAGAGATTTTCTTATCAACATATTATGTAATTTTAATAAATATAATATGAGCTTGTGAATGAGCATCTAACATAGTGATAAAATAGAGTCTATACTTAGAGTAAAGATTGAGAAAGACTCAAAGCTTGAAGTCTTGATTTTAAGAGATTTTACATAAAGTATATACTTTTGATTATAGATTTATATATAGTTAATGAGAATTATAAATTTTTTATAAAAGTTAAATTTTTAATTTTATTTAATACTGTGACAGAGCTTCTATTATAAGATAAAAAGTATAATTTTCTCATAAAAAAAGTTAATATAATCTACAGAGTGACTGAGTTCATCAGCAAAGTTTTATTTATCTAAGTGATGATGCAGAATAAAGTTATATATTGATAATAATTCTACTCATCTAGACTGATATTGATTCAGTATTTTAGTTATCATAAAATATTAAAAATTGATATAATCAAAATAGACAAGAATAAAGTATTGACTATCTTTAAAATAGTGATATTAACTCTTAAAAGATATGACAATTATAAGAAGTTTCTTATTATGAGTATCATATTATATTTCTATATCTAGAAGTTTACAAGACAAGAATATAATTGAGTGTTATTAATTATTATCTTGTTTTTAAAAGATAATAATAATAACTACTACTGTAGAAATATCAGATTCAATTAAAGTTTCTCAGCTTAAGTCACAATAAATGAGTAGAGAAGTCTATATAAAGTATTTTTTTAAAATGTTAAAGATATATTATATGTTTTTTATTTATTTAAACTAGAGTATTCATTTTTTCTTCTTTGAGATCTTTATAAAATCAAAAATAGATCTCATAATTTTAAAGTAGTTTTTAATAAAGTGATGATAAAAGTTTATAAATTTTAAAAAAGTTTAAACTTCTTTAACACTAGTTAAGATTAATTATTCTATTATAATTACTACTCAATTTAATTTTATTTTAATATTTTAATATTCAATAATAAATTTTAGAAAAAAAATTTTATTTTTAATAAATTTATATTTATTGTACTTTATATACAAATTCACATAGTCAAGATATTCAAATATCTTTTGTATATATATTTTATACTTATTTATTAAATTTGAATAGATATAAATATTATGTAGATAAATCACACAGTATATATCAAGAAAATCTACTAAAATATAGTTTATTTATACTTGAAAGATAACAGTAGTATTTGTGAGTTTAAAAGATATAATATTATACTCAGAGTGATTATATCATATGTGAAATACTATTTTTCATTTATCACTCTGCTGAATATATATTCTATAATAAGTATATTAAAAATTAATACAAGAGAAGATTTGTACTTTAAAGAATCTATTTAGTATTTTACTCACAAAAGATAATAAATATTTATTTTTGATTGTGAGATGATTCAAAATTTTATAATTTATACAGAGTTATATATATTTATTTTTCTTTAAAATAAAGGAAATAAGAATATCTGCAAAACTCTAAGAAGAAAATATTCAATCTTTTTTAATGTATTATTTATATAATTCTGAAGAGTTTTAAGCTCTATTTCAGAGAGATTGTAGATAAATATGAATGAGAATATAACTTCTTCTTCAAAATTAATTAAATACTATATATAAGGTATAAATACACTGAACATATTTTCTTTAGAGAAAAGATATACATATAATTAGATATAGTTAGATAAATCATCAATAGAAGCTGTATTTGCAAGTAAACTATCTTTTAAAAGTGTTAAAATTTTAATAAAAAACTCAGAGGCTTATATAGAGATTTGAAAACTCTCAACATGAAGTTTAGAAACAAATGCAACATTATTAATAATTTTAGTAATAGATCTGAAAACCTGTAAAAAGATCTAAAATTTTCTGATATGAAGTTCAAAGATAAATATAAAATCTCTGAAGATTATGATATAAGACTCAGAGATATATATAATAATCTGAGAACCTCTAATATGAAGTTTAAAGATAAATATAAAGTCTTTACATATTCTGATAATAGACTCAGAGACTTGTACAGAAATCTGAGAACTATTAATATAAAGTTCAGAAGTGAATGCATAATTTTTAAAGATTTTGATAAAAGACTCAGAGATCAATGAGATTGATATAGATACTATTGTAAGTATATAGTCAGAAGTATTAATCAGTAATTTATTAATAACATCTATTGCACTTAGATTTATTTCTTAATTATTTATTTTTTAATAAAAATAAAATTTTATATTCTTTTAATTAATAAAAAACTTAATTTGTTTAAATTAAAAAAATTTTAATATTATATCATAATCTGAAAGTTTAATAATATAAAAGAAAAAAGATTTTCTAATTATAGTTTTTTTATTATATATAACTCTATCTCTAGATTTATAATTTTAAATAAATATATTTATTAATTATTATATCTTTTTATTCTATATGATATATATTCTGTTGATAGTAATTTATATAATTTGATTTAAAATTTATTGATAAAATTTATATAAGTTTCAGAATTTATAAAAATAAAAATTAATATGTTCTCTGCAGATGTTGAGATTCAGACAGAAAGGAAAAAAAAATAGACTTAATAATTATTAATTTTTAAGTATATTAAGAGTTGTTATTATAGTATGAATAACATTTTTTATTTATTTTTTATTTTTTTAAATTTAATTTAAAAAAGAGTTTTGATGAAGATTTTAAAGTTGAGAATTTATCTTCAAAGAACTTGTTTTTTTTAGTTTTACAGTCTGCATTGAAGTATGTGAAGCTTTAGTAAATATTATATTAAATATTAAAGCACTTCTTATATTTTTAACGTTTTTTTTAAATGCTGTTAATATATCTATGATGTTAAAACTCTCTATATTAGCTTCTTGCCCTCACACTGCTTATCACATTGCTTATCAAAATAATTTGAGATCAGCATTTTTTAAAAGAATCAGAAGATTTAGCATTCAGAATCAGCACAGATCAACACTTCTCAAAAATTAGTTCTTTGAAACTAACACTTTCTGAAGAATAGAATCAGCACTTTATGAAGAATCATATAACTACATTATTAATTTCTTATTTTATAAAAGATTAGAGATAAAATCTATTACTACTTATTTATATATATAAATTCTTTGAATCTATAAAGTTTCTTCAAAAGATTCAGTGATTAGCTACTATTCAATTCTATATATATATTTTAATTTACTACTATTCTTTTTTCTATGTAGTACTTATTGCATTTATATACTTAGTCTCTTATAATTCTATTTATAGAGTTTCTCATACTTTCTTTTGATACTCAGGTTATTTATTTTAAATATTCTTACAATATTATTATATGAATTTTTTTTGTAAATAGTGCTCTTTTATTATATAATTATACTTACTGATATAATTGTAAAAGGTTAAGCTCTAAGAACTAGAGGCTGGTCCTCCTATATAACAAGGACGAATTGCTTGAAAAAGGGAAGAAAAGAATAAGATGAGAACTCAAGCTTAAGCAAGCTTGTGTAGCATGATCATGTGCACACATGCAAATGATGACTAGGCTGAGTCAGCCAGTCAAAGCAAATCCAGAGGTTCAACCTCTTATAATATCCCTTTTCTCCCTCTTTGTTGCAGGTCTTTATAACTATTTAAAGTCCTCTTTACATCTAATTTTGCCTGCTGAGAGGCCTCTCAAGTGTTCAATGCCTTCACTTCTTGTAGAAGACTCATTTCATTCCAAGTAGACTCAGCTCAATCTACTCATTTAATGAGATATTGCTTTTTTCTCTGATAGATTCATTCACCTCAAATTTCCTCAATCTCAAACTCAGATCCTTTTAGAGTCTCTATAGTGAGTGACTGCCAGTCAGTTTGTCTCTGACTAGACAGGAAATCTGTTATCACAGCATGTAGAAGCTTTATATTAAAGATATTGTGAATGCTGAGTGAGACATTCAGTCAGTAAGCATGAGATTCTATCTTTTCTAGCACAGTATATTGATTGTATTTTGTGTCCAGCTTCTTGCATAGATGATTAGTTCTCATGTTCTCTAAGCTTAATCAGATCTTATCTTCAGATTGAAAGCTTGAAGCTGAGTCTCTTCATCTATTTGTGTATTTCTCTTGAGATTGCTGAGCATCTGTCATTTTTACTTGAGCTCACTTCAACACTTCACAGGTCTTCCTCATATAATCATCTGCAAACTTAATGAGATTATATGATGTTTCAATAGAGGGTGCATTGACTATATCAATGAAGGAGATGTGGAAAAGATGTGTTAAAAAGAATAGACTCACATCTGTTGAGGCAGCATCTCTATTATTGATGACTAGCTCTACTAGAGGAAGTCATTCACACCAGTCATCCTGTTGAAAGCTAATGTACTTGCATAGGTAGATTTTCAGAGTCTGATTCATTCACTCTATAGCTTCATCAGTCTCTGAGTGATTGACTATGAAGAGTCATCTCTTAATGTCTAATTTCTCACACACTCAAGTTCAAAACATGCTTGTGAAAGCTGACCCTTGATCTGACACTACTACCTTAGAAATACCATGTTGAGAAATGATGTTATGAAGTAACACTCTAGTCACTGTCTCTGCATCAGTTTTCTTAACTGCTTTTAATATAACTCCCTTGATCAGTCTGTCTGTTATAATCATGATGTTCATATATTCTTTAGAGCTCAGTAAGTTCATGATAAAGTTCATAGAAAGCTCCTGCCATATGTGTTCAGAAATGAGAAGAGGCTTAAGCAGTTCCTGATGTTGATCTCTTCATGTGATGTTTGATCTGCAAAGATGACAGTTTCTGATCATTCTTCTCACATCAGCAGCATATCCTGACCAGTAGAACTCATGTCTTAGAACTACTGCTGTTTGCTCTCACCCAGGATGATTAATAAGAGATAAGTCATGAGTCTCATGCACTAATCTAGTTTGAAGAGGTTTGAAGTCTGGCATTCACTTACAATCTTGAAAGAGAAGCTTCCTGTTCTCATTTAAAGAGCACTCAGAGACAGAGGCCTTAATGTCAAGTTCAAAAGAAAATCTGAATCTTTCTTTATGAAGAATTTGCTTCAGATACTGCAGAATCTTATCATTTTTGTGAGTCTTATTTCACTGAGCTTGAAGAAACATCTCAGGTTTCATGCTGGCAGCAGTCACTATTGATTCCATTCCAGGTGCCAGTATATTAAACTTAAGTAGTTGAGCTTGCCTCTGCTTGATTCTCTCATCATCAGTGCCCTGTGGCATGTCCTGCTCTCTTCATGATAAAGTGTCTGGTCCAGTGTTCAACTTCTCTGATCAGTAATCAATTCTAAAGTTGAATTGATAGAGAATATTCATTCAACATAGCTGTCTTTCATTTAGTCTATATATAGTCATAAAGTATTCTAGATTCTTATGATCTATGAGAATCTTGAATTTCTTTACACTTCATAGCTCAGTGTCTCATTTCTTTAAACACTCAATTATCACTAATAACTTCTTATCATGAATCTCATAGTTGTATTCCACAGGTGAATGCTTATAAGAGAAGAAAGCATATGAGTGTAGAATGCTCTGCTCATCATATTGTAGTAGCACTCCTTCTGAGACATAATCTGAAAAGTCTATTTTCAATATAGTCTCATGATCAGGGTCAAATTGAAGCAGAATTAAAGTGGAGATAAATATTGATTTTAGACACTTAAAAGCTTTCTCAGCCTTGCTCATCTATAAAAAAGGAACATTCTTGCATGTAAGAATCATCAGTGAGATTGTGATCTTTGAGAAATCCCTGATAAATTGTCTATAGAAATTGACAAAGCCTAAAAATTCTCATGCATCTTTAAAAGTAGTAGGTGTTGTCTATTTCAAAACAGCTTTAATCTTCTCTGAATCTATTTGTATACCCTTGCCTGCTTCAATGATGAATTTAAAATATTTTGTGCTGTTCATCTCAAACTCACTCTTTATGATGTCTGCCTGCAGGCCTGCTTTCTGTAAATACATAAGTATCTTTTGT
The DNA here is from genome assembly GCF_000150705.2 of Paracoccidioides lutzii. Classification (NCBI taxonomy): domain Eukaryota; kingdom Fungi; phylum Ascomycota; class Eurotiomycetes; order Onygenales; family Ajellomycetaceae; genus Paracoccidioides; species Paracoccidioides lutzii. Next base: position 22,910 of record NW_015440983.1, on the reverse strand, counting down.
ACATGCTCATGATACTCCTGTAAGCTTCTTGAGGAAAATATCAAGATGTCATCTAAATAGACTGAGCAGAAGTCATCCAGATATTCATGTAATACTCAGTTGATATATTTTTGAAATGTGCTTAGAGTATTGACCAAATCAAAAAGTGTAATCAGTCACTCAAATAGTCTGTATCTGGTTCTAAAGACTGCCATCCACTCATCATCTTCTGTGATTTGAATCTTGTGAAAAGCTGTAATAATGTCCAGCTTAGTGAATCATTTAGTCTATTCAATTTGCTGTAAAGTCTCACTGATTAATGATAGAGGATATCAATTCTTTCAGGTGATTTTGTTAAGAGCTCAATAATTCACACAGAATCTTATCTCATTCTCAGACTTCTTTGCAAATAGTACAGGGACAGCTGCAGGAGAGTTGCTCACTCTAATAAAATTCTTATTCAGATAATTTGTAAGAGTCTTTCACAAAGTCAGTAGTTCCTCTCAAGACATATTATATAATAAGCCTCAAGAGGGTTGTTTTGTGCTATCATCAGTCTTTTTAATCAGTTCAATGTCATGATCTCTATCTGAGTCATGAAGTGGGGGTAGAGCATCAGCAGCTTCCTTATCAAATATGTTCAAAAACTCATGATAATGTTCAAGCAGCTTTTCTCTAAGGTCAATCTTTGATTTCACTTCTAGAGTCTTTTGAATGTCAGTCAAACTGACAGTAAAGATCTCAATGTTTCACTTTTCTTGAGTGCTCACAAGTCTAAAGAAGCTTACAGCAGAGATGGGAATCACATCAGCTTTTGCATTTGAACTAGACTCTACCTCTATGCCACTCTTTTCAAATCTCACAATTCTTTGATGAGAGATCACAGTCACCTTTTGCTGGGCCAGCCAGAGGTCACCTAGATATATATCATGATTATATAACTTATTCACCACATAGAGAAAGGCTTATTCAGTTATATGACTGCCTATATCAATTCAAATGCCAGTCATCATGCTTGTGGAGAGTCCCATGAAGTCTTCAAAGCCAGTCATTTTAACAGAGGGAATTTCAATGCATGGGAGCTTATGCTTGTTAACATAGGATTGAGAAATAAGACTATAGACATTACATCCACTGTCTATCATTGCTCTAGTTGAAAAGGCATTATCTACTAGAGCATCAACAGTGAAGGATTTGAATATTATCTTAGATTTAAATCTTTTTCATTACTTTCTCATAAGCTCATTATTTCACTTCTTCCAGTATCTTTTGATTGGAGCTGCTTTTTTCTCAAATTCTCACTAATATCCACATTGTCATTGTCCAGTACCAGCTCAGGAATCACCTTAGCTATCATGAGAGTGGCAGAGCATCTGGGAGATTTGAATGAGCAGCTCTTAATCATATGACCTCTAGCTCTGCATCTCAGGTACAGGCCTTGCTCTCTTCTTTGATTAACCTTTGTCTGATTTATTAATTTGATGTAGCAGGCACTTGGGGTCACATCACCAGAAGAGAGATTCATCAGATCATCAGTAGAAGCTTGAGACTGGTTTCATTGATCAAGGACAGCATGATGAAGTAGAGAGTGTGAATTAGATGTTGTATGATCTAAAGAAGATCTACCCTCACAATGTTTAGATCACTGTCTTAAAGTCTTAAGCTCAGAGAGTTGATGATCAACTGATCTAAGCTCCTTGCAGTAATTCTCATAGAGAGATGGTTCTCTTACACTTATCATGCCTTCTCTTAGCTCTATGCTTAGAGCAGATTTCAAATACCTCTTTTTAATGTGATCATTTCATTCATGATCATCAGCTTCCAGCAGTAGCTGATTAAATTCAGGCAGAAAGTCAAAGAGAGCTCTTCTACTCTATCATAGATTGTTGAGCTTTTGCATAGTCTTTTTCTGTTATGCAGAATCACTAAAGAGCATGCATGTCTGCTTCAGTAAGCTCTCTACTGTGAAGTTAATCTTGTTCTTATTATTCTCAACTTGGGAGTAAACTCAAGCTGCTGTCATTCCTTTCAGTCTTGAATACATATATCAAGTACATTCCTCATTATTACCTAAAGCTTTCTCATAAATCTTAAGTTTTGATTGAAGCTTTAGCTCTCACTGAGTGTAGTGCTCCAGATTAGAATCATCATACTTCTTGCAGTTCAGTAGCTTGATCTTTGATCTTCTGACTGCAATAAATGATTGCAGATTCAATTGAGAGAGAATTGATGTTGAGATATTCAAAGCTTGTCATAGATTAGCTATTTCAGCTTGCTGAGCTGCTATTAAATCTCTGTTCTCATGCTGAACCTGTTCCTGCTGTTGAAGAAAAGTCATTCATTGTTGTTTGAAGCTGCTGAGAGTGTCCCTGCTCATTGCTTTGTGTTGATTCATTTGTTGTACAAGTCTGCCACTTTATCTCATTCAACAAGACATTTTCAATATTGTTTATTCATTTGTTAGCACAATTGCTAACTCAGTCTATTCATATACCAGTGCTATCACTGAACTTTGTGATGCAAGATTTAAGACTCTCAATAGTCTATCATATGTCAGCACATTTGCTGAGCTTCATGATACAGGATTAAGACTCTCAGTGGCCTATCAATAAAAGAAGTGAAGCAATTTGTAATGTAAAGGGTTAAGCTCTAAGAACTAGAGATTAGTCCTTCTATATAACAAGGATGAATTGTTTGAGAAAGGGAAGAAAAGAATGAGATGAGAACTTGAGCTTAAGCAAGCTCACGTAGCACAATCACATGCGCACATGTGAATAATGGCTAGGCTGAGTCAGTCAGCCAGAGCAAACAATGACTAGGCTGAGTCAGCCAACTAGAGCAAATCTAGAGTTTCAACCCCTTATAATATGCCTTCTTCTCTCACAAGCATTCACCTGTAGAATGCAACTATGAGATTCATGATAAGAAGTTATTAGTGATAATTGAGTGGTTAAAGAAATAGGACACTGAGCTACAAAGTGTAAAGAAATTTAAAATTCTCACAGATCATAAGAATTTAAAATACTTCATGACTACACACAGACTAAATGAAAGACAGCTATATTGAATAGATATTCTCTATTGATTCAACTTCAGAATTGATTATCAGCTAGAGAAGTTGAATGCTGAATCAGACACTCTATCATGAAGAGAGCAGGACATGCCACAGAGTGCTGATGATGAGAGAATCAAGCAGAGATAAGCTCAACTACTTAAGTTTAATGTACTGACACCTGGAATGAAATCAATAGTGACTGCTGCTAGTGTGAAACCTGAGATGTCTCTTCAAGCTCAGTGAAATGAGACTCACAAAAATGACAAGATTCTGCAGTATTTGAAGTAAATTCTTCATGAGAGAAGATTTAGATTTTCTTCTGAACTCAGCATTAAGGTCTTTGTCTCTGAGTTCTCTTTAAATGAGAACAGAGAGCTTCTCTTTTGAGATTGTAAGTGAGTGTCAGACTTCAAATCTCTTCAAATCATATTAGTGTATGAGGCTTATGACTCACCTCTTATCAGTCATCCTGGGTGAGAGCAAATGGCAGAAGTTCTAAGATGTGAGTTCTACTGGTCAGACTATGCTGCTGATGTGAGAAGAATGATTAGGAACTGTCATCTTTGCAGATCAAACACTGCATGAAGAGATCAATATCAGGGACTGCTTAAGCCTTTCCTCATTTCTGAACACATGTGGCAGAAGCTTTTCATGAACTTTATCATGAACTTATCAAGCTATAAAGAATATATAAACATCATGATTGTAATAGATAGACTGATCAAGAGAATTATATTAAAATTAGTTAAGAAAATTGATGCAGAGATAGTGGCTAGAGTGTTCCTTCACAACATCATCTCTTGACATGATATTTCTAAGACAGTAGTGTCAGATTGAGAATCAGCTTTCACAAGCATGTTTTGAACTCAGGTGTGTGAGAAATTAGACATTAAGAGATAACTCTTCACAGTCTATCACTCAGAGACTGACAGAGCTACATAGTGAATGAATCAGACCCTGAAAATCTATCTATACAAGTACATTAGCTTTCAACAGAATGACTGATGTGAATGGCTCTCTCTAATAGAGCTGATGATCAATAATAGAGATGCTGCCTCAATGAGCATAAGCTCATTCTTTTTAACACATCTTTTCCATGTCTCTTTCATTGATATAGCTGATGCACCCTTCATTGAAATATCACATAATCTCATTAAGTTTGCAGATAGTTATATGAGGAAGGTCCATGAAGTGTTGAAGTGAGCTCAAGTAAAAATGATAGATGCTCAGCAATCTCAAGAGAAATACACAAATAGACAAAGAGATCTGACTTCAAGTTTTCAACCTGAAGATAAGGTCTGATTGAGCTTAGAGAACATGAGAACTAATTGCCTGTGCAAGAAGCTAGATACAAAATACAATCAATATACTGTGCTAGAAAAGATAGAATCTCATGCTTGTCAACTGAATGTCTCACTCAGCATTCACAATGTCTTTAATATAAAGCTTCTACATGCTGTGGTGATAGATTTCCTTTATAGTCAGAGGCAAATTGACTGGCAGCCACTCACTATAGAGACCTCAGAAGGACCTAAGTTTGAGATTAAAGAAATTTGAAATGAATAAATCTATCAGAGGAAAAAGCAATATCTCATTAAATGAGTAGATTGAGCTGAGTTTATGTGAAATGATGTGAGTCTTCTACAAGAAATAAAGGCCTTGAACACTTGAGAGGCCTCTCAGCAGGCAAAATTAGATGTAAAGAGAGCTTTAAATAGTTGTAAAGATCTGCAACAAAGAGGGAGAAGAGGGGTATTATATGAGGTTGAACTCTTAGATTTGCTCTGGCTGACTGACTCAGCCTAGTCATCATTTGCATGTGTGCATGTGATCATGCTATGCAAGCTTGCTTAAGCTCAAGTTCTCATCTCATTCTTTTCTTTCCTTTCTCAAGCAATTCATCCTTGTTATATAGGAGGACTAGCCTCTAGTTCTTAGAGCTTAACCCTTTACATTCTCAAAGGCTAGAGCTTGTTGAAAAGTTGATTTGAAGGCCTTTCAGAAGGCTGGAGGCTAGATGTCAGTCCAAATGACTGAACTACTGATGAAATAGATCTGAGATGGCTTCAACAGGTGTTTATTCCAGCAGTAGATCTTTGCAAAGTTAGCAGATCTATTCTTCTTATTCTGGATAGATACAGTAGTCACTTTACCTCAGAATTTGATTAAATCTACAAGAATAATACTATAATATGCCTTTGCATGCTGCTTCATTCCTCTCACCTTCTGCAGTCACTAGATGTGAGTATTTTCCCAGTTTTAAAGTGAGTGTACAGAAATCTAGTTCAGCAGTAAGTATAGCTTGAATTTAATGCTATTTGAAAGACAGATTTTCTAGATGTCTACTCTACAGCATGCACTACAGCCTTCAAACCTCAGACTATTCAAAATAGCTTCAAAGCAACTGGAATAGTGCTCTTTCAGCCTGACTATATCCTCCAGCAGCTGGATATTCAACTACAAGTCTCTACTTCACACATAGTAGCTCTAGCAATTCAACTATATCTTGAGTGCTTTAAACACCTAGTAATCCCCAGCAATTATACTGGCAGACAAATAAGATCAAAAGCTTAGTAGAGGATCAGTCTAAAGGCTTTGTGTAAAGTTTTGACTAAGTTATCAAGACCTGTGAATATAGGGTGATCAGTGCCACAATTATGAAGAAGTAATAACTGAATATATTCAACATCAATGAGATAGAGAAGCAAAAGTACAAGAGATCTAGGCACTGAATTGAGCAGGAAGTAGAAGGTTTAACTAGTGAAGAAGTTCAAAGTCTTCTAATAAACTCTATAGAGCCTGCAGAGTTTGTTGAATAGCTAGTTATTCAACTCTTTAAATCTTCAGCTGCTGAGCCTATAGCATATGTATAAGTGCTATAAAGATGCAGCAATTATGAAATGCTTGAGCATATAAGACTAAGATGCTCTCAACCAAGTGTAATTTAGTTTAATTTAATTGAGCTTTATTGTGTTGAGATAAATTTGAATTAAAAACTACGTAGTTGAGATACAGTGAATTTGCTGGCTGACTCAGTGTGATAGCTAACTCAATGTAAATTTACATTAAATAAAATAGTGTGAAGATAAGTACTTTAGTAAATAATGTGATAAGCAATGTGAAATAAATAGTGTGAGAGCAAGAAGCCAGTATATAAAGTTTTGACATCATAACAGATAGCTTTGACAATTTCACACAAGATCAAAGATAATGAAAAACTATATAAATGAATTGAACATGAGACTTAGAGAGAAGTTAGAGCAGTAAAGAAGCTGTAGCTTCCAGCAGAGAAGAATGAACATACTCATATTTATGTTAAAAAATGCAGACTGAGTAATACTGTCATATCTATTATAAAGTATTAGTAGAAGTAGTATGATATTCAGTTTCTCATCTTTTTGATTCTATACAATTTTTCTATTTAGAAAATAAGATCAGTCTTAGTGTCTTCAAGTCATTAAATGCTGCTTCTAACAAACTATTAAAATTTTATAATTTTTTTAGTTGAATCTTTATTTTTAGTTCAGATTTTCAGCAGTGATCAAATTATCAAGTCATTTATATATTAATTTATTTGAAATATCAATTTTATACGTAATTAGAAAATTCTTCCATTAAATCATTTAATTAAATTAATTAGTAAATTTGTGATTATAAGGATATTTGAATTCTAACACAGTATGGTGTTTTTAAATCTACAGGTCATTTAGTGGTTCAGGTCATTTAGTGGTGGATTACATTACTTAAGTTTTCTATTTCTTTTTTTTTTTTTTTTTTTTTTTTTTTGGCTCAGATTTTGATATAATCTTGAGTGCTTCTCTGATTGATTTAAAGCCTACTTATTGAGAACTTAATGATACATTAATTCAAATGTTTAAGACAACTGCCTGATTTGTTACCGCCAGTCGGAGTAAAGTTCTGCGTCTCTGTTAATAATTTTCTGGCCAACAGGTTAGAAGTACCATACAATGATGAAGATTCCATTTGAATAAGCAGCCCTTAACAATTCTCTATCTAGCAATTAACCCACTAATATCAATATAGGTAATCCAATTTTTGTCAAAATAACGGTGTTCTGCTTCTTCAGTGGCGCATCTTGGGCCAGGTCGCTTGTCCGTTTCAAGGCCGACATGACTCCTCGGCTGCGCAAAAAACTGTTCGGTAGGGAGTTCTACGAGAGCCTAGGAAGCCCTAAAATGATCCTGGCTCCCATGGTCGACAGGTCTGAATTTGTGCGTTTGTGCTATGTCCATGTTTTTGGGAGGTCTTCGACCATCCTGGCTAATCTGTTTGTTGTAATAGGCATGGCGCATGCTGACCAGATCCTTCATTGACCCTCAATCCCCCAATCCCCTCCTCGCCTATTCTCCCATGTTCCATTCGCGCCTATTCAAAGAAAGCGCCAATTACCGCCTTCAGCATTTTGAAGCAACCCGTCCCAAACTTAACTCAAAATTTTCAACACCTGCTGACGGCAAGGAACCTCAGCTACCAGACAGCCCAGTCATCCCTTATCTGGACGGAAACCCAACTATCGACCGACCGCTCATTGTCCAATTCTGTGCCAACGACCCGGACGAGCTCCTCCATGCCGCGCGCACGGTCGAGCCCTTCTGCGACGCCGTCGATCTGAATCTCGGATGTCCTCAAGGTATTGCGCGCAAGGGCCACTATGGTGCATTTCTCCAGGAGGAGCCGGAATTAATCTACAAGCTCATAAACACACTGCACACAGAGCTATCGATACCCGTCACCGCGAAATTTCGCATTCAGGAGACGAAAGAGAAAACGCTGGAGTATGCACGGATGATACTTAGTGCGGGAGCGAGTTTTATTTCCGTGCATGGGCGGCGGAGGGATCAGAAGGGGCATAATACAGGCTTGGCGGATTGGTCGTATATTCGATATTTGAGAGACAATTTGCCAGCTGACACCGTTATTTTTGCGAATGGGAATATTCTGGATAATAGGGATATTATGCGGTGTCTGGAGGCTACGGGTGCGGATGGTGTGATGAGCGCGGAGGGGAATCTATGTGATCCCACGATTTTCACCCCCCCACCACCAGTTGGTAGTGAGTGCAATGGTTCTGGATTCTGGAGAGGTCGAGATGGGAAAGGTGGTTACCGTGTTGATTTTGTTCTACGTCGTTATATGGATATTATCTACAGATACGTCCTTGAAGTTCCGCCCCCTGAGCGAAAGCCACTCTGTATATCTTCCAATTCAACGACAAATACCACTCAACCCCCCGACCCAACAGCTAATGATGAGCCCGAACCCGATGCAGACGTAGACCACGAAGACGGCCCCCCCAAGAAAAGGCGCAAAAGATCCAAAGATGCCAAACCCACCTCTCCCAACCTCGTCTCCATGCAGGGCCACCTCTTCCAACTCCTCCGCCCTCTTATCTCCAAACACACAAACATCCGTGACGCACTAGCTAGATGCAGAGGGGGTCGGATGGGCGACTTCGAAAACATCGTCTCCCTAGTAGAAGACGCTGTTAAGGCAGGGATCTTAGAGTATGAAGCCTTTCCTGAGCGTTTTGAGGAAGAGAAGGATAGAGATGCAAAAGGGGATGCAGAGACAAAAGAACTATCTGGCTCCAAGGCTACTGTGGCGCAGTACAAACGGCCGTGGTGGGTGTGTCAGCCATACGTGCGTCCGCTGCCTGAAGAGGCGCTGCAGATAGGAGCCATGCAGCCGAAAAAACGGGACATTATCCACGCGAATAAAAATGACGATGTTAACAAAAACCGTAATGACCTGGTTGGAAATGAGGAAGATGATTTGAAAACTGACGCTCCTACACCGGAGGGAGTGTTGAGTGGTTCGGATAAGGAGAACTCGACCGATACGGCGCCTGTGGATAAACTGGTCAGCGGCTGAGGTGGGTTATCATTTCCGTATATCAGACAACCACTGCGGACCATTGGAGTACGTTACTGTCACGAATATTACTGAGCTTAGCCGTGGTGTGTTGTGTTTCACTCCCGGTCGGATCCCATCCCTTCCATGAGTGCTTACAAACATCACATTTTTAGAAGGGCTCCCCCGTTCTACCGTTTCCATTACACGTTTCATGGCCCCTATTAGCCGCTTCGTCGCGAAAAGGTCTTCTTTTCCAACTTTGCGGATTCCAGATTCGACTTGTTCACCTATACACTTTGTTTTTCAGGAGGGAAGTTGAACCTTAAACCAACACAGCTCTTTGTGGATGCTATATCCACCAATTGCGGAGATGATTACCCATTCTTTGGAAAATTTATGAGGAGTTTCATTATGGAGATTGGCTTTATTATTACATTCTTCACTTGACATAAGTGGTGATACACTTGGCCTATTGACAAATCATGATGCATCTATATGCTCCCGCGCGTCGCAGAGTATTGTATGCATACATATACCTATATAATTCCTATTAGACGGACAAGAAAATAAATAGATAATATAGTCAAATAATGCTAGCAGTTATGAGTTCTTACATTTGTTGATGTGTAAATATGAATTGTGACCCTTTCAAGTTCAGTTTTAAAAAGATGTGCAGTTGTGTTATTTACTTCTTCATGATTAAATACTCTCTACTTGACATATTTTGTTCATTACCTAGCTAATAAATCACTGGGTGCTGTTAGAGAGTGAATGACTGCATAAGAAAGAATTCTCTGCATTGCTAACTGATCTATTAATGAAATATTAAACTTGATGAGATCAGAAGCTGCTGAGGTTTCACATAAATTATAAACTGTCAGGCCTATCCGCCTTCTTATGTAATCTGCACTGTATATAACTTTCACGTAGCTAGTGATTGCTACATAATCAATCAAGCAATCTATTCTTCACAGGTTATGAGACCCATTTTGTGCAAATAACTGTCAATTCAGGGAATTCTTGTCAAATATAGTGTATATTAATCACTGCTCACTTCATTCAATATAATATTGTCTTATTTTATGTCAATTGATTGATTTGATGTACTCTTATATTATTATTTTTTTTTTTTCTGTGTTCAATCTGTTTGCTTAGTAAGTGAAAGAAAAATCTGCAACTCACTAATTTTTTCAGTGACTGATCACACAAGAATGCATCAATCTGCTCAATCAAGCTTATAGACAAAAATCTCATTGAATAAAATTACTCTGTTATAAAGAAGATTAATATGATATGACAGAATGTATAATGACTCACTCACAGTCATGATTGAGTCAATTCAGTCAATCTGACTGATCTGAAAATGATAAAGAGGCTCTGAGCTCACTAACCTCTTCAGAGACATTCAAGAGTTTCAATATTGAACCCTTCAAAACATCTAATCAGCAAGCTGAGCCTATTACAGCCTCTATCATAGTGAGGCCAGTCCATCTATGTCATGTCAAATATGCTGATTCAACTTTTTCAGAAGATGAGATGAAGATATCTGTGATGATCTCTAACCTGCTGCTGACAACTGACTCAGAAGAATTGCAACTGAGAAGATTGAATCTTGAATATCAAAAAATTGATTTAGAATTTCAAAAAGATAGGTATAAAGAATTGCAGCTTCAACTTCAATTGAAAAGACTCTGCACTCAGAATGATAGAACTATGATGCCTGCAAATCTACTGACAGATTAACTGTCAGCATGAAATCTAAACTTGAGATCTTGAATGCAATATAATTTCTATGATCTGAATAGCTGTGTCAGCAAGGTGATCAGCCAGTTCAAACAGAATACTAAGTATGTCATCAAGCTGAATGCTCTAGTCAGATCTTTGAATTACCTCTCCTGGTATATGAATATAAAGGCTAAGTTAATTGATGCTCAATGCTGAGTTATATTGGAGGACAAGTAAGTTAAAAGCTCTGATGAAGACTCTGAATCAGCTCCTTTTTGAGAGACTAAAAATCACTGACTTTGCACATACATTTCAAACACATTGGCAGCCAGCATTAAGCCTTATTTTAATAAGTATGATGAGGGCAGAATCACTTATTCTCTTTGACATATAGTTGAGAAGGAGTTCTCCATCTCAAAAACATAGCTCTGCATGGAAGCAGTTCTGATGTTTATATTAATAAGTGATGTCCAATTCACTGACATATACATGTTTTTCAATAAGTTCAATGACATTATTATGAAATTAGAAATACTTGATAATTTACTGTCAAATGATATAGTATTCTATATGTTCTATTCTGCATTTTTCAATATATAGTGAAACTATATACAAAAGGAAATTGAGAAGATATAAGAGTTCAAATTAAAATCTATTATATTAGATGTTTATTTGATCATAAAGGAAATATACTCTTGATTGAACCTCTTTAAAGAGGTCAAGAAGGCTATTCAGGCGACTAATTCTTCAGTTAATATAACTCAGACTGAAAACGCAGCTACAGATTCTAATAATAGCAGCAATATTCAAAGTAATTCAGCCTATAAGGGCTGACTTAAGAGATATGAAGGCTATTGAAAAAGCAGATATTCAAATTTCAACCTCTCAATCTGCTTGAAATGCAAGCATTATTATGATAGGCTCTGCTGAGCAGCTAATTCAGATAGTACTTCTGAAGAATAAAGAATTATCAACATAATGAGAATAGAGAAATATAATAATAAGAAGAGTAGTAAGAGCAAAAAGACTCTGTCAACTGCAAATGACAGCTCTGTGATATTTCAAATAATGAATTTAGTGCAGGTCATTGAGATGTCTGTATACTCTGCTGAATCAATCACTAACTCACTCATCATATGAGATAGCAGGGCTAGATATTATATTATATATGATCAATCACAATTTTTCCAAATAACAGAGGTTAGCAGTCCTACAATTCAAGTAGCTAATAAAGCTACTTTGAAGGTTCAAGGAATTGAGGTCACCTCTATCTTAGTTGAAGAAAGATTAATTGAATTTGACCATATCTATTTAATGCTAGACTTATCTACTAATCTCATATCTGCTAGCCTATTGAAGTATCAAGACTATATTTATTATAATCTGCAGATGAATACTAGAAATTACTTTGAGATAATAGCATCTATAGAAAATAATATCTTCTATACAAATTTGAATTTTAATAATAAATATGTTCTATCTGACATCCCTTGTATATTCAAAGGTATTGTGAATGATCTAGAGCTTGAATTACTGGCATATTTGATAGTCTCAAAGCCCAGGGTGATTTTAATAAATTATGATCTGAACACTATATCACTGGGTCTTTTCAATCATGATGATGTAGAGCAGCTAATTAATCTGAAGAATTTGAATACTGATACTTTCATTTTATCTCTATCAACTCAATTACCTATCATTATACTGAAGCAGCTACTAATTGATGAGTGGCATCAGTGATTGAGCTATATTGATGAGAAGAATCTAATTAAAATGTTAAAGAAGTCTTGTTTTGAAATCATCATCATTAGTCTGAAAAAGCTCTCATTTTGTGCTATGTGTATTAAAGTCAAATATAAATATACAAGTTATGAAAACACTCTGCTACATCATGCCACTCACAAAGATCTTAAGATCTTATTTGGAGGTAGAGAAATACTTGATAATGAAGAAGATATATCATCTTATGTAGGTAAGAAGCTCATGATGATGATCAATAATGATATCATATAAATGTAGTGAACCTTTCTATTAAAGTGCTACAATAAGACTTTAAAATATATATAGACTTTAAATCAATTTATGAAGAATCTATTCAATTGCAGTATCATGATTATTCACTTTGACTGTGATGAGTTGAATTCAAACACTGCAGCTTGTAAAGGGTTAAGCTCTAAGAACTAGAGGCTAGTCCTCCTATATAACAAGGACAAATTGCTTGAAAAAGGGAAGAAAAGAATGAGATGAGAACTCAAGCTTAAGTAAGCTCATGTAGCATGATCATGTGCGTATGTGCAAATGATAGCTAGGCTGAGTCAGCCAGTCAGAGTGAATCTAAGGGTTCAACTTCTTATAATACCTCTCTTCTCCCTCTTTGTTGCAGGCCTTTACAACTATTTAAAGTCCTCTTTACACTTAATTTTGCCTACTGAGAGGCCTCTCAAGCATTTAAGGTCTTTGCTTCTTGTAGGAGACTCATGTCATTCCACATAGACTCAGCCCAATCTACCCATTTAATGAGGTATTGCTTTTTTCTCTGATAGGTTCATTCACTCTGAATTTTCTTAATCTCAAACTCAGGTCCTTCTGGGATCTCTATAGTGAGTGACTGCCAGTCAGTTTGTCTCTGACTAGACAGGGAATCTGTTATCACAGCATGTAGAAGCTTTATATTAAAGATATTGTGAATGCTGAGTGAGACATTCAGTCAGTAAGCATGAGATTCTATCTTTTCTAGCACAGTATATTGATTGTATTTTGTGTCCAGCTTCTTGCATAGATGATTAGTTCTCATGTTCTCTAAGCTTAATCAGATCTTATCTTCAGATTGAAAGCTTGAAGCTGAGTCTCTTCATCTATTTGTGTATTTCTCTTGAGATTGCTGAGCATCTGTCATTTTTACTTGAGCTCACTTCAACACTTCACAGGTCTTCCTCATATAATCATCTGCAAACTTAATGAGATTATATGATGTTTCAATAGAGGGTGCATTGACTATATCAATGAAGGAGATGTGGAAAAGATGTGTTAAAAAGAATAGACTCACATCTGTTGAGGCAGCATCTCTATTATTGATGACTAGCTCTACTAGAGGAAGTCATTCACACCAGTCATCCTGTTGAAAGCTAATGTACTTGCATAGGTAGATTTTCAGAGTCTGATTCATTCACTCTATAGCTTCATCAGTCTCTGAGTGATTGACTATGAAGAGTCATCTCTTAATGTCTAATTTCTCACACACTTAAGTTCAAAACATGCTTGTGAAAGCTGACCCTTGATCTGACACTACTACCTTAGAAATACCATGTTGAGAAATGATGTTATGAAGTAACACTCTAGTCACTGTCTCTGCATCAGTTTTCTTAACTGCTTTTAATATAACTCCCTTGATCAGTCTGTCTGTTATAATCATGATGTTCATATATTCTTTAGAGCTCAGTAAGTTCATGATAAAGTTCATAGAAAGCTCCTGCCATATGTGTTCAGAAATGAGAAGAGGCTTAAGCAGTTCCTGATGTTGATCTCTTCATGTGATGTTTGATCTGCAAAGATGACAGTTTCTGATCATTCTTCTCACATCAGCAGCATATCCTGACCAGTAGAACTCATGTCTTAGAACTACTGCTGTTTGCTCTCACCCAGGATGATTAATAAGAGATAAGTCATGAGTCTCATGCACTAATCTAGTTTGAAGAGGTTTGAAGTCTGGCATTCACTTACAATCTTGAAAGAGAAGCTTCCTGTTCTCATTTAAAGAGCACTCAGAGACAGAGGCCTTAATGTCAAGTTCAAAAGAAAATCTGAATCTTTCTTTATGAAGAATTTGCTTCAGATACTGCAGAATCTTATCATTTTTGTGAGTCTTATTTCACTGAGCTTGAAGAAACATCTCAGGTTTCATGCTGGCAGCAGTCACTATTGATTCCATTCCAGGTGCCAGTATATTAAACTTAAGTAGTTGAGCTTGCCTCTGCTTGATTCTCTCATCATCAGTGCCCTGTGGCATGTCCTGCTCTCTTCATGATAAAGTGTCTGGTCCAGTGTTCAACTTCTCTGATCAGTAATCAATTCTAAAGTTGAATTGATAGAGAATATTCATTCAACATAGCTGTCTTTCATTTAGTCTGTATATAGTCATAAAGTATTCTAGATTCTTATGATCTGTGAGAATCTTGAATTTCTTTACACTTCATAGCTCAGTGTCTCATTTCTTTAAACACTCAATTATTACTAATAACTTCTTATCATGAATCTCATAGTTGCATTCCGCAGGTGAATGCTTGTGAGAGAAGAAGGCACATGAGTGTAGAATACTCTGCTTGTCATATTGTAGCAGCACTTCTTCTGAGATGTAATCTGAGAAATTCATTTTTAATATAGTCTTACAGTCAGAGTCAAATTGAAGCAGGATTGAAGTGAAGATAAACATTGATTTTAGACACTTAAAAGCTTCCTCAGCCTTGCTCATCCACAAAAGAAAAACATTCTTGCATATAAGAATTGTCAGTGGAATTGTGATCTTTGAGAAATTCATAATAAATCATCTATAGAAATTGGCAAAGTCTAAAAATTCTCATACATCTTTAAGAGTAGTAGATGTTGCTCATTTTAAAACAGTTTTAATCTTCTCTAAATTCATTCATATACCCTTGCCTGCTTCAATGATGAATTCAAGATATTTTGTGCTGTTCATTTTAAACTCACTTTTTCTGATATCTGCCTGCAGGCCTGCTTTCTGTAGACACATAAGCATCTTTTGTACATGCTCACACTACTCCTGTAAGCTTCTTGAGGAAAATATCAAAATGTCATCTAAATAGACTGAGCAGAAGTTGTCCAGATATTCATGTAATGCTCAGTTGATATATTTTTGAAATGTGCTCAGAGCATTGGCCAAACTAAAGAGTGTAACCTGTCACTCAAATAGTCTGTATCTGATTCTAAAGACTGTCATCCACTCATCATTTTTCATGATTCAAATCTTGTGAAAAGCTATAATAATGTCCAGCTTAGTGAATTATTTAGCCTGTCCAATTCATTATAAAGTCTCACTGATTAATGATAGAGGATATCAATCCTTTCAGATGATTTTGTTGAGAGCTCAATAGTTCACACAGAATCTTAGTCCATCCTTAGACTTCTTCACAAATAGTACAGTGGCGGCTGCAGGGGAGTTGCTCACTCTAATAAAACTCTTATCTAGATAATCTGTAAAAGTCTTTCACAAATTCAGTAGTTCCTCTCAAGACATATTATATAGTGGGCCTCAAGAGAGTTGTTCTATGCTACCATCAGCCTTTTTAATCAGTTCAATCCCATGATCTCTACCTGGGCCATGAAGTGGGGGTAGAGCGTCAGTGGCTTCCTTATCAAATATGTCCAAAAACTCATGATAATGTTCAGGCAGCTTTTCTCTAGAATCAATCTTTGATTTCACTTCTAGAGCCTTTTGAATGTCAGTCAAACTGACAATGAAGATCTCAATGTTTCACTTCTCTCAAGTACTCATAAGTCTAGAGAAGCTTATGACAGAGATGAGAATTACATCAGCTTTTGCATTTGAACTAGGCTTTATCTCTATGCCACTCTCTTCAAATCTTATAATTCTTTGATGAAGGATCATACTCACCTTTTGCTGAGTCAGCCAGGGGTCACCTAGACATATGTCATGACCATGTAACTCATTCACTATATAGAGAAAGGTCTATTCAATTATATGACCACCTATATCAATTTGAATGCCAGTCATCATGCTTATAGAGAGTTTCATAGAGTCTTCAAAGCTGGTCATTTTAACAGAGGGAATTTCAATGCACAGGAGCTTATGCTTGTTAACATAGAATTGAGAAATAAGATCATAGATATTACATTCACTGTCTATTATTACTCTAGTCAAAAAGATATTATCTACTAAAGCATCAACAGTGAAGGGTTTAAATATCATCTTAGATTTAAATCTTCTTCATTGCTTCTTCATAAGCTTCTTATTTTGCTCTTTTCAGTGTCTTTTGATTGGAGCTACTCTTTTTCCTGAATCCCCACTCATATTCACATTGTCATCATCCAGTACCAGCTCAGGGATCATCTTAGCTATTGTGGGGGTGGCAGAATATTTGAGAGGTTTAAACAGGCAGCTCTTAATCATATGACCTCTGGCTCTGCATCTCAGGCACAGGCCTTGCTCTCTTCTTTGATTAACCTCTGTCTGATTTATCAATTTGATGTGGTGAGTGCTTGAGGTCATAGCATCAGAAGAGAGATCCATCAGATCATCAGTGGAAGCTTGAGACTGGTTTTGTCAATTGAGAACAGCATGATAAAGTAGAGAGTGTGGATTAGATGTTGTATGATCTGAAGAAGATCTGCTCTTGCAACATTTAGACCACTGCCTTAGAGTCTTAAGCTCAGAGAGTTGATGATCAACTAATCCAAGCTCCTTGCAGTAATTCTCATAGAGAGATAGTTCTCTTACACCCATCATGCCTTCCCTCAGCTTCATGCTTAGGGCAGATTTCAAATACCTTCTTTTAATGTGATCATCTCATCTGTGACTGCCAGCTTCCAGCAGTAGCTGATTAAATTCAGGCAGAAAGTTGAAGAGAGCTCTTCTACTCTGTCATAGATTGTTGAGCTTTTGCATAGCCTTTTCCTGTCATGTGAGATCACTAAAGAGCATGCATGTCTGCTCCAGTAAGCTCTCTATCATGAAGTTGATCTTGTTCTTATTATTCTCAACTCAGGGGTAAACTCAAGCTGCTGCCATTTCTTTCAGTCTCAAGTACATATATCAAGTACATTTCTCATTATTGCCTAAAGCTTTCCCATCAATCTTAAGCTTTGATTGAAGCTTTAGCTCTCACTGAGGATAGTGCTTCAGATTAGAATCATCATACTTCTCACAGTTCAATAGCTTGATCTTTGATCTTCTGACTGCAATAAGTGGTTACAAGTTTGATTGAGAGAGAGTTGATGTCAAAGTGTTCAAAGCTTGACATAGATTAGCTATTTCAGCTTGCTGAGCTGCTATTAAATCCCTGTTCTCAAACTGGACCTGTTCCTGCTGTTGAAGAAAGGTCATCCATTGTTGTTCAAAGCTGCTAGGGGCGTCCCTGCTCATTGCTTCACATTGATTCATTTGTGTATTCATTGTACAAGTCTGCCACTTTATCTCATTCAGCTAGATGTTTTCAATGTTGCTCATTTGTTCATTAGCACAATTGCTAACCCAGTCTATTCATATACCAGTACTATCACTGGACTTCATGATGCAGGATTTAAGACTCTCAATAGCCTATCATATGTCAGCACATTTGCTGAGCTTTATGATACAGAATTAAGGCTCCCAGTGATCTATCAATGAAAGGAGTCAAGCAATTCATAATGTAAAGGGTTAAGCTCTAAGAACTAGAGGCTAGTCCTCCTATATAACAAGGACGAATTGCTTGAAAAAGGGAAGAAAAGAATGAGATGAGAACTTGAGCTTAAGGAAGCTCACGTAGCATGATCACGTGCGCACGTGCAAATGATGGCTAGGCTGAGTCAGCCAGCCAGAGCGAATCTAGGGGTTCAACCCCTTATACAGCTGTCTATATGATGAGTGAAGATATTAAATAAGAATCAACTCTGTCTCATACTCTGCAGCAAAATAGTGTGTTTGAATGTTCTATGGGCCTGATTATCAAAAAGGCTAAAATGTTATTAATAGATTCCTTCTTATCTCATTAGATGTAGAGTAAAGTAGTAATTATAGCAACTGAAATATTTAATCTTATACCAATATCAGTCAAGCTCTATAATGATGTAGAGGATTTGGATTCAAAGTTGATTATCTTATATGAAGCTTGACTCAAGGCTCTGCCCTCTGCACATAAGATTTACTGATAGGGATGTAAGGCTTATTTAAAAATAGTATTTAAGCTGAATATGAAGATAGTGTTATGATCACAGGAGCTTATATTTACAAGCTATAATGGTTTTACTAATTATAGATTAGTTGATCTTTTTAATGATCATCTTTACACATTGAAAGATATGATATTTCAAGAAGATCTTCATCTGACAGATTCTCTGGCTCTGTCTGAGTGAGATATCAAGAACCTGCTTTCTGCCACCTGCATAGCTGCAGTTGTAATTTCCTCCACCCAACATGATTTATCAACATACAATTTCATGATAAATGAGGAGTTTTTATCTGCCTCTTTAGTATTTCTACACTCTATGAATAATTGATAAATAGACTATAAGATTACTGTGTGAATTCTGACATTTTTGATATAGAATACTACTGCCCTCCCAGGGTTCACTTTAGAGATAAGAGATTCTCCAATGCTCACTAAGAATATTACTTCAGTGAGAGAGGTCTCAGTAAGAGATTTTATTAACAATTCAACTGACATTCTCACAGATTTTGAGATTGCTAACTTGCTAGTTCTGAAGAACTTTACTCAGGTTTAAGTGTCTGCAGATTGGAAATATTACTTCTATGCCTGTATTAAGAAGATTAATCACCTCTAGCAGATTGATATATGACAGCTAGTTGAAAGGACTCCAGATATGATGATTCTACATGGCCAATGGGTGTTTGATAAAAAGATTAATAATGTGAGTAGAATCAATCAATATAAAGTCTGCTGGGTAGTCTGTGGTAATTATCAAAAAAAGAATGTTAACTATTTGAAGATAATTACACCAGTTATATCAGCCTCTATCTTTCAAGTGCTTATGATGATCTTAGTATTCTGAGAATAGCATATTCTACAGATTGATATAGTTATAGTATTTTTAAATGCCTGGCTTCTCACTAATGAATATATTTATATGCACTAACCTGCCAGGTTCTGTGAGGGACACAGTGATCTGGTATGCAAATTGATATAGAAACTATATAGTCTGAAGCAAGCAGCACTATTATAATATGAGAAGCTGTGAAAAATGCTATTAGAAACAGACTTTTATATCAGTTTTCATGATATCAATTTTTTCATACATGATATCTGCAAGGTTTATATAACCATCTATATAGATGATGTTCACCTATATAGCTTGAATATATTAGATATTGAATGAACAAAAGCCCAGATCATCACTAATTATGAGATCAAGAATATAGACAATTTGAACTAGTATTTAAGTATGAAGATTGATTGAGATGTCAAATCATTATCACTGTCCCAGCCACTGTTCATAAAGAACCTACTTGAAAAATTTTCAATAAATGACTGCCATCTAATATTCTCTCTTATAAAGGAGAATGTTGATTTTATGAATAATAATGAAGAACTGATTGCTTATACAATAGAATTTACATTATGTTCTTATCAATCAGAGGTTGACTCTCTGTAATATCTCACTACCAACACACACTCTGATATAACCTTTGCTGCTGACTTCTTAGAGAGATTCAGCTCCTACTCTACCTCAAAGAATTGAGTAGCATTCAAGTAAATTCTTAGATATCTACAAGGCACACCTAACATAGATATGTCCTACTGAAAAGATGCAGATATAGAATCTGTAATATTTATTAATGCTGATTGAGCAGGCTGTGATCTGAGTTCCTATTCTATCACTGAATATATTATTTATATGGCAGGGGGTTCTATTGCTTGGTGAAGCAGCAAGCAGATAGGCATTTTAAAATCATCTACTGAGGTCAAATATATCACATTTTTAAAGGCTATCTATGAGCTTGTTTGCCTTTAAGAATTGCTAAAGGATGCTGGCTCTATGTCATCTCAGCTCAATAATCTCAATGATAATGACAGTCTAATCAAATCACTAGCTAATAAGTTAATATATACAATTCAGATAGATAATAAATTAATGATTGAACTGACTAAAAGTGAGGCTATTCTATGTCAATCTAAGCATATAGAGGTCTGCTTCCATACTCTTTAAAATCTCATCTGCAAGAATAAAATCTTAATTAATTACATTCTGTCTACTAAGAATGTGACAGATGAGCTGATCAAGCTGCTTGGAGCAACTAGATACATTCTATAATGGCAGATATTAGAAGATACAGTAAGCAAAAAGAAATGATTATATGAAGAGAATAACTGATTTTTCAATGATATAGGTTTTCCAGTCAAATTATATACTGATACCTAGCTACAGGTTATTTTTTGTATGTAATCTCGCATACAGTTATATCAATGAGTGGGGGTGTCAGGTCTATTCAACTTTTTATGTAATCTGCACTATATATAATATTCACATAGCTAGTGATCACTTCATAATCAGTCAAGCAATCTATCTTTTATAAATAAAGTTTATATTTTGTTATAATAAGTATTAATCAAAAAAATAATTTATATCAATTATAATAACTAATAAAAAATTTATTTTGATATAAAATAGTTTGTTAAACATGTTTAAAGTAAGTACTATTGATAGAATCTTACTCAGAATATTACTAAACATGTTTATACTCATAATACTTGTCAGAGAGTGAAAGTACACTACTACAAATAGTATAATAAACTTTACTCAATCTCAGTATCAATTAATTTATGATAAATTATTACTATAAACTTCGTCACTAATCTTTCAGTCATCATCTAACTAGATAATATCTATGATATAATTATTATCTTAGTTGATATTTTAATCAAATATACTCTGTACATTTCATACACAAAAGATATTATTGTAAAAAATTTTACAAATATTATCTATACTCATACTTATAGCATTTTTGATATCTCTGAAAATTATATTTCAGATAAAGAAGTTTTTTTCACAAGTTGATACTAATTACCTCTATATTATCAATTTAATATTAAATAAAACCTATTTATAGTCTTTTATTTACAGATAAATGATCAAACTTGATATTAAAATCAAATACTAGAGGATTATTTTCAATGCTTCATGAAATTTTATCAGAATAACTAAGATAGATAACTGTTTTTAGTGCAGTTTATCTATAATAATTTATAATATATTTTAATTAATGAAGTTTCAGCTAATATACTTCTTGACTGCAAATTTACTCTCTGAATTAATATCAGTAATTTATTTTATTTAAACTTAATTGAAATAATTAACCAGATCAAAAAAATATAAATAATATAAAAAATAATTTAAAAATAATTAAAAAAGATTAAAACTGTGTAAAAGATATACTATAATTATAAATATAGTAAAAAATATTTTTATATGAGAGACTCAATACTTCTTAATATGATAAACTTTTATATGCTCTATATTACTAAAAAATTAAATCATAAACTTATTTATTTTTTTAAATTATAAAAAAATATATAAATATATATAAACTTTTTTTTTATATTCAATATATAATATTCATTCTATCTTTTATATCTTACTGTTTAAACTCTATAAAATAAAAGATAATACTACTTCATCATCAGTATCAGAGCTAGTAAATAATGAGAAAATATTTCAAGTTGAGAAAATATTAAAAAAAAAATATCAAAGTAAAAAATAATATTATGTATACTGAAAGAGCTACGAATCTTCTGACGATATATAAAAATCTATTGAAAATATTTCAAAAATTAAAATATTTAATGTTTTTAAATAATAGAAATTAGAGTGATAAGCATATCAGACTCATTTTAAAAAGTACATTAAATGCTAATTCTCTTTTAAATATGTACTTTTTTCAGAACTTTTTTCTAAATAAGTTTTTTGATTATATGATTTTAATAAAATAAGTATAATATTAAAAATTATTAAATCTTAAAAAAAATTTATTTTACCATTATTTGAATCAAAGAGAATAAATTAAAATACTCAAATATACATCTATAGTTCTCTCTGACTTAATTTCTATTCACAATTATTACAGTTATCATATGCTACTCAGATATAGCAATTCTTCTCTTTTTAAACTTAAAATTTCTCTTCTCAATCAACTTCTTCTCAGTTAACTTCTTTTAAGTTAACTTAAAGTTTTTCATCTTATATATAACTTTTTTTTCTATATTCTCTCACTTCCCATTTTCAGAGAATATTATGAGTATATTAGTAGTCTCACTTCGATACTGAGTGTAATAGATATTTTCAATTAAAATAGTAGTATAAGTTTTTATTAAATAAGTAACATAATAGAAAGCTATTATTATTACTATTAAATATAGCAATTTAATATAATTATATAAAAATTTTCAATAATTTCACTAACTATGCAAAAAATAAAAAGTTTTAAAAAGCAAGTAGCTGATATAACTCAAAAGAAAAAATAAGCTAAACAAGTATCAATCAGTTGTTATACTAATAGTGTAAAGATCTCACTGATACAGCAGTTAAT
>NW_015440982.1:168888-212439 GCF_000150705.2 Paracoccidioides lutzii | reverse complement strand
TTATATATATATAAAATAGATTTAAAATATAATAATTATATAAAATAACTATATTAATAAAAATAAATTTTTTATTTTTTATTTTTATATAAAAGTTTTATCAAAAATTATCTTTTAATTTTTTTATATTAATATTATTAATTTAATATTATAATTTTTTATATTAGATCTTTACTTTCATATTATTATTTTTTAATATATATTACTATTATTTAAGTTATTTTATAAAAAAAATTATATATAAAATTTATTTTTATTTATTTATATATATAAATTTTTTGAATTTTTAAATATTTTTTAAAAATTTAATAATTAATTATTATTTAATTTTATATTTATATTTTATTTATTACTATTATTTTTACTTTTTAATACTTTTAGTATTTATTTTTATACTTTTTTATAATATTAGTTATAAAGCTTCTTATATTTTCTTTTAATATTTAATTTCTTTACATTAAATATTTTTTTAATTATTATTATTTTTAATTAATAATAAAATTTAAATATTTTTAATATTTTTAATATCTCAAATTATTCATCAGCTTGATCATAACTTGTAGAGAAGTTCTAATAAAAAAAAAAACTATTTAATAACTCAATATCTTATTTTTAATATTTTATAAAAACTATACAAATAACTATAAATATAAATTTTTATCTTTATTAAAAAATCATGATTTTACAAAAGAAAATAAGTAAAAAATAAAAAAAAAGCATAAAAATATACTAATCTAGATTAAAATATTATTTTATCTATATAGAAAGATCATAAATATATTTAATATTTTAATATATAGATTAAAGTTATATATTATCAGTAAGCTCTATCATGCTGCAGTGGTTATTAAACTATTGATTATACTCTATACAGTTATCCTAATAAAATATCTATATATTCAACTATTAAATGGTTTTAATTCATTAATATTTTCAATATTAAAGTGTATTAGTTGTTAAATAAAATAAATATTTGATAATAATTTTCAAAGAAAATCTACTGCTAGTGATATCCGCCATTCAATGGTTGAATTAGTTACATATAAGTAATTAATTAAATAAGTAACAGAAATTAAAAATCTTATAAAAAAAGCTAAGAAATTTAT
The DNA here is from genome assembly GCF_000150705.2 of Paracoccidioides lutzii. Lineage (NCBI taxonomy): Eukaryota > Fungi > Ascomycota > Eurotiomycetes > Onygenales > Ajellomycetaceae > Paracoccidioides > Paracoccidioides lutzii. The sequence continues at coordinate 211,333 of NW_015440982.1, read as the reverse complement.
TTCAATATTTAATTGTGCCATGTGCATTTGTGATGTCAAAGCTCTCTGTATACTAGCTCCTTGTCCTTACACTACTTACTATACTGCTTATCAAAGCACTTTAGAATCAACACCTTCTAGAGAATCAGTATCATCTCAAAATTCAATATTCAAAATCAGCACAGATCAGCACTTCTCAAAAATTAATTCTTTAGCATCAACACTTTATGAAATTCAGATCACTGTATTGTTAATTCTTCATTTCATAAAAGATTAGAGATAAAATCTATTGCTACTTATTCATATATATAAATACTTTGAATTCTCAAAGTTCCTTCAAGAAATTCAGTGATTAACTACTATTCAATTCTATATATATATTTCATTCATTACTATTCTCTTCTCTTTATAGTGCCTTGCAGCATCTATATATCTAGCCTTTTACAATTTTAGTTATAGAGCTTTTTACATTTTCTTTTGATACTTAATTTATTTATTTTAATATTCTCATAATTTTTAATCACTCTAATAGAAGCTATTTATTAAGTCTATAATAATAAGTTCAAAATATAATCTATAAGCTAATATTCTATATGCAATATTTAATAAAGAAGTATATATAGAAAAAACCTTTTATAAATAATTATTAAGTCTGATTTCAGAAAGAAATACTGAAGTATCTATTATATCAGTTGATAAAGAGATTTATATAGTTCAATAAAAGTAAAAATAGTAAAAAATATATAAAAAAATTCTAAAACTACAATAATAAGTCAATCGTGTAGAACTTTAAATCTTTAAGAGCAAGCAGTGCAGAGCAGAGTCAATAAATCATACTATTAGTGTCAATTTTACCCCTTTTAAGTCTTATTCTACATTAATTCAAAAACTTTTAAATAAGTTTAAAATAAAAAGTTTTAAGGAACTAGAAGATTTTATTTTTTCAAACCTTGCCTTTTATATCTATCAAGAATATTACTTTGAGAATAATGATAAATACAAGATTCTTGAAGCAGTAATATATTTTAATACTAAACTGCAATAGAAATGATAACAATACTATATTAAACTAAAGATATTAATTATCTAAGATGAATTCTATAACTAGATTCATGCTAAGATCATTAACCTAAACAATGTAAGTTAGAACTATGAGTCAAAGTATTAAACATTGAAACAATCTGAAGATCAAATCATTCATGACTTTGTGTTCACTTTTCAGTTAATTGAGAATCATCTCCTTGAGAAATATAGTAATTATCAGCGAAAGATGTATTTATTTGACAAAATTTTATTCTCTATTCATGCAGAATTTGAGAGATATGCAGTTAAGCTGTGAGATCTCTTCTATGATACTTTCATCATAAAACTAAGTATTATAAAGAGTAATATTTTAAAAACTTTCATATCAGTAAATACAACTATACAATAAAAGAGTGTTACTTGTAGAAAAGATTTACATAATTATACATCAACAGTATTCAAAAAGAAAAGCTAAAAATATAAGAAGTGCTTTAATATATGATGTGATATCTATCAAAATTTCATAGACTTCAATGCAGACTGCAAAGCTCAGAAGAACAAGCTCATTGAAGATAAATTCTTAACTTTAAAGCATTAGTCAATATCCTCTTTCAAATCAAATTCAAAAGAGGCAAAAAATGAATAAGAAGTATTATTTATACTGCAATGACAACTCTCAACATACTCAAAAGTCAGCAATTACTAAGTCTATTCTTTCTTCTTTTTGTTTAAATTTCAACACTCATAGAAGATATATCAATTTTTATTTTTATAGATTCTAAAGCTCAGGCAAGTTTTATTAGTGAATTCTAAGTCAAATTATACAAATTGCAATCAACAGAGTACATATTATACAGAATAAAAAGATTTGATAATTATCAAACACACTTATTTAAAATCATTAATCTAGAGGTAGAAGTCTCAGATAGCAAAGAAATTATAATCAGAAAATCTCACTTCTTTCATATTATCAAACTTTCAGACTCTAATATGATACTAGAATTTTCTTAACTCAAACAGCTCAATCCTCTCATTGATTAAAAAGATGAAGAATTCTATTTCTGTTAAATATTAAATAATTAATAAATAGCTCTGAGTGTGATAGATACTATTAATAAATTACTCATTGACACTTCTGACTATGTATTTACAATAGTATCTGCCTCAATCTTACAGACCTCTAGGCCTTTCTCTGAAATCTCAATACTGTTAGAAGTCAGCTTCATTGCAAATACAGCTTCTATCAATAACATGCTTAACTATATCTGATTATATATACATCTTTTCTCTGAGGAAGATATATCTAGCCCATCTGTACTTGATGCAAAGCATTCAGTTGATCTTAAGAAAAAAGTCAAACTCTCATTATATTTATCTACAATCTCTCTGAAACAGAGCTGAAAACTCTTCAATATTACTTGAATAGTGCACTAGAGAGAGGCTGAATACCTCTTTCTCAGACCTCTACAGATGCTCTTATTCTCTTTATTTTAAAAAAGAATAAAGGTCTGTAACTCTGTATAGATTATAAAAATCTGAATCATTTCTTAATCAAAAATAGATATTCATTATCTATTGTGAGTGAGATACTAAATAGACTCTCTGAAGCACATGTCTTCTTCAAGATTGATCTTAGAGATGCTTATCACAGAATATATATTTGATATAATAATAAATAAAAAATAGTATTATATATATGATATGATTACTTTGAGTATAATGTTATAACTTTTAAGCTTATAAATGCCTCTGCCATCTTTTAAATCTATATAAACTACACTTTAGCAGACCTTGATATATGCTATATGATTTATTTAGATGATATTCTTATCTATTCAAACTCAATGAATGAGTATAAAGTGTATGTACAAAAGGTTTTTGAATACTTAAACTGTATAAATCTGTTTGCAAAATACATTAAATGTGAGTTTGTCAAAAATAAAACCTTCTTCCTAAGATTCATTGTTACACTTTAAAGTATTAAAATAGAATCAAATTGAGTAATAACTATTATAAAATGACTTGTCTCAACTAGTGTTAAGAAAGTTCAAACTTTTTTGAGATTTATAAACTTTTATTACTGCTTCATTAAAAACTACTTTAAAATTACAGAGTTTTTTTTTTAATTTTATAAAGATTTTAAAAAAGAGAAAATGAAAATTACAGTTTATATAAACAAAAGATGTTCAATATATCTTTAACAATCTAAAATAACACTTTATACAGACTTCTCTACTTACTCATTTTGACTCAAGCTGAGAAATTCAGATTGAATCTAATACCTTTATGATAGTAGTAACTATTATTATCTCTTAAAAACAAAATGATAATCAATGGCATTCAATTGTATTCTAGTCTTCTAAACTTCTAGATGCAAAAATATGATATAATACTTATGATAAGAAACTTCTTGCAATTATTGCATCTTACAAGAATTGATATCATTATCTGAAAGAGAGTTAATATTTAATTTATGTCTATTCTGATCATATTACTCTTTAATATTTCATGACGACTAAAATACTAAATTAATATTCGTCTAGATGAGCAGAAGCACTATCAGCATATGACTTTATTCTGCATCACTGCTCAAGTAAATAAAACTCAGCTGATAGACTCAGTCATTATGCAGATTACATTGACTTTTTTCATTATGAAATCATACTTTTTATTTTACAAGAGAAGCTTTATCACAGTGTTAAATAGAGCTGAGAATTTAACTCTTATAAAAAACTTATAATTATTATTAACTGCATGCAGATCTATAATCAAAAGCACACATTCTGCATGAAATCTCTTAACCTCAACACTCTGAGCTCTAAATTTCTCTTAAATCTTACTCTGAGTACAGATTCTCCCTTATTACTACATTAGATACTCACTTACAAACTCACATCACACTCATTAGAATCACTTAATATACTGATCAAAAAACCTCTGAAAGAGAGAAATTTAATTTCAAAAAGATATCTTAAGAATTGAGATATTCTTAGGCTGCTGATTTATACTACTACAGTCTTTGAATCAGCATATATAAATATGCCAGAGTCTCTCACCTCTTTTTTTGTTAAAGTACAGGACTTAGACTTCTTTGCAATAGCAAAAAAGCAGAAGATAAGAGATAAAGATATAATTTTAAGTAGTGATATATTCTAAATTATCTTAAAGAATAGTCTACTTTAAGTAAACAATAGAATCTATATTGTACTGCAATAAGTACTGATCAAAAAAATAATTTATATCAATTATAATGATTTACAAAAGAGTCATTTTGATACAAAATAGTCTATTGAGTATGTTCAAAGTAAGTACTATTAATATGATCTTACTTAAAATATCATTAAATATGTTTATACTTGTGATACTTACCAGAGAGTGAAAGCATACTGTTATAAACAGTATGATAAACTTGATTTAATTTCAATATCAATCAATTCATAACAAATCATTACTATAGACTTCATTACTAGCCTCTTAATTATCATCTGGCTAAATAAAATCTATAATATAATCCTTGTCTTAGTTGATATATTAATCAAATATACTCTGTATATTTTATATATAAAAGATATTACTGTAGAAGGTCTTGCAATCATTATCTATATTTATATTTATAGCATTTTTGATGTCTCTAAAAATTATATTTTAGACAAAGAAGCTTTTTTCACAAGTCAATATTGATCAACTCTCTGTTATCTATTTGAAATTAAATAAATACTATTTATACTCTTTCATTCACAAATAGATAGTTAAACTGAATATCAGAATTAGATACTGAAGTATTATTTTTAATACTTTACAAATTTTCATCAAAATAACTGAGGTAGATGACTGTCTTTATGCAGTTTATCTATAATAATTAATGATATAACTCAATCAATGAAATTTTAGCTCATGCACTTCTTAGCTATAGATATGTCCTCTGAATTAATATCAGTAATTCACACTATTCAAGTTCAATTAAAGTAATTAATCAAGTTAAAAAAATATAAGCAATATAGAAAAAGATTTAAAAATAACTGAAAAAATTAAGACTGTATAAAAGATATACTATAATTTCAAATACAGTGTAAAATGCTTCTATGTGAGGAACTAAGTATTTCTTAATATAAAGAATTTTCACATACTCTGTATCACTAAAAAATTAAATTATAAATTTATTAACTCTTTTCAAATTATTAAATCTTAAATATATAGACATATAAACTTTTTCTTTTATACTCAATATATAATATTTACTTTATCTTTTATATCTCACTATTTGAATCTTATAAAATAATAGATGATACTACTTTACCTCTAGTATCAAAGCTAGTCAATGATGAGAAAGAATTTCAAATTGAGAAGATATTAAAGAAAGAGAAATACTAGAGTAAATAATGATATCATATATGTTAAAAGAGCTATGAATCTTCTGATGATATATGAGAATTTTTTGAAAATATTCAAAAGACTAATTTATTTGATATTTTTGAACAACAGAAATTATAGTAAAAAGTACACTGAACTCACTCTGAGAAGTGCACTAAGCACTAATTCTCTCTCATATATATACTCTTTTCACTACTTTTTCTCAAATAAGTTTTTTTTATATGACTTTAATAAGACAAGTAAGGTATTAAAAATCATTAAATCTTCAGAAAAAATTTATTTCACTATTGTCTAAATAAGTCAAAAGCTCAAATATACATCTGTAGTTCTTTTTAACTTAATTTTTATTTACAATCATCACAGTCATTATATGCTGATCAAAAACAGCAATTTTTTTTTTCAAGCTTAATACTCTTCTGCTCAGCCAACTCAGAGTTCTTCATCTTATATATAACTTCTTCCTCTGCATTATCTCACTTTTTATTCTCAGAGAACACTATTAGTGCATCTGCAGTCTTAATTCAACACTAAATATAATAGATAATATCAATCAAAATAGCAATATAAACTTTTATTGAAATAAACAGTATAAGAGAAAGCTGTCAACACTACTATTAGACACAGTAACTTGACTCAATAATGTGAGATCTTTACTGACTTCACTTACTCTGCAAAAAATAAAAAGCTTTGAAGAACAAGCAACTAACTCAATTTAGAAGAAAAAGCAAGTTAGATAAACAATTATTAGTCATTACAATGATCAAAGAAGCTAAAGACACACTATACTCACTTAGATATATAACTTATATACAAGATAATAACAATCACAGCACTTTCTATATTGAGAATAATCATATATCACAGATAAATTACTCAGCTTGAGCAAGTATTGCTCATAAAAAATATCTTTAAAATAAAGTCAGTCATATAATCAAACAATCGTAAGCTATGACTCAGTAGATCTATCAAACTGTCATTATATATGTATGATATTAAATATACTAAAAATAAAAAAGTTTATTCAAAGAATACAGAAATTAATTCTATTATATTGATAGAGATAAGAAAAAAATAAGAAAAACTTTAGAATTAGAGATAGCAGTAACTGCAAGAAATCTATAATAATTTTAATTATGAGATTGTAAAAGAAGAAAAGTTTAAAGAGCATAATATATCTTCTCTTTCTATTAGCAATAAATACTTTTATAATCATTATTTCATATAATCAGTCTCTCAACACCACTGAATAAATATCATAAATATTATTCTCTTATTAATAAATACTTTACATTCACATCTTATCTTCATATTCAAAAACAATTATCTTCTAGAGCTGCTGAGGTTAGTATCTATGAAAAAGAGGATAACTATAATGTTAAAACTCTCTATATTAGTTTTTTGTCTTTATACTGCTTATTATATTGCTAATCAAAGTACTTTAAAATTAATATCTTCTAGAGACTCAGTATCATCTTAAAATTTAATATTCAGAATCAGTACAGATCAGTACTTCTCAAAAATTAATTCTTTAGCATCAGCACTTCCTGAAGAATAGAATTAGCACTTAATAAAAATTTAAATTACTGTATTACTAATTCTCTATTTCATGAAAGATTAAAGATAAAATCTATTACTATTCATTTATGTATATAAATACTCTGAATCCTTAAAGTTTCTTCAAAAGATTCAGTAATTAGCTACTATTTAATTCTATATATATATTTTATTCATCACTATCCTCTTCTTTTTATAGTACTTGTAGTGTCTATATATCTACACTTTTATAATTTTAATTATAGAGTTTTTCACACTTTCTTTTAACACTTAGTTCATCTATTTTAGTGTTTTCACAGCACTCATCTTTAATAAGTACACTCCACTGTAAAGAAAATATCACTGTAATAAAAAAATTTTAAAATTATCAATCTTTAAAAATTAATTAATAGTTAATATCATATTTATTTATAATATAAAAATTATATATATACTTATTAAAATATATAGAATCTCTAATAGATTGAAATTTATTAATAATATCATATTATAATTTTTTAATATTAGATTTGAAGACTTTAATCTCAACTGAATATAAAGTTCTATTTCTTTTTTTTATTAATTCATCTTCATTACAATACTTGAACTTATGATTAGTATTCTTGATAATTAAAACCTCACTTTCCTGTATTTATCTATAACTATTTTTAATAATTTAATATCTATTTATCAAATAATGAGCAGATAATTTATTCTTTTAATTTATATTTAATTCTATCTATATCAAACTCCTCTTGAAAATTTTATTCATACATTAGGTCAGATTAAGTGTTAGAGTGTTTTCATCTCTTATATGATCTTATCTACTATTTTGATTTAATAATATAGTTTTATATTATATTTGAAAATATTAACTAAGAAGATATAATGAAGAATCACATCTTATAGATAAAGTATAACTGAAGCATTCTTCATTATCATTATAAACAAAAGACTTTGAACTATTATCTATTTTATATTATCTCAGGCATTGAAGTATTACTTATTATTTAATTAAATAGATTTTACAGTCAGTGAATATTAGTGAATCTAGCTCTGATAATAGCAGATTTAAAAATTTGATGATATATACTCTCTAAATTAGCAAAGAATAATCTTTTATCATATTGCTTATATCTGTATTAAAAAACTTTGTTAACTGCTTTTGTATGATAATACTTATATTGCTGGAAAGTCAATCATCAAAAAATTGCAGTAAATGACTTGTATAAAATAAGAATTCAAATACAATATTACTAATGTGAAATTTATACTGATTGAAAATAGATTTATAGCAATTGAACTAGTTAATAACAAAGCTTATATTTTCATTTAACATTAATTTTGAATTTATAGATTTTTGCTTGATTCTTTTATAATCTGATAAATATTTGATGAATTGATACACTCATATCTTGTCAATGATAGAAGGAGAGATATCAAAATTAATATAATAATAACTCAATATTTAATTCACAGCAGCTTTAATGTATTCTACTATAAAAAGGCAAAAGTTTATATTCAATTAATGAATCCACTTCTTAATCACTTTCTCCTGGCTATTACTTAATATTTAATTGATCAAAGCTCTCATATTTCTTAATTTCTTTCTGTTAATATATTAATATAAAGTTCTATATAAAATTTAAAATTCTTATACCATATCTATGATTTTTAAAATTGGATTTGATTTTATAATGTCCTAATACCATCTAAATCTAATCTTCCGAATATTTAATATTATTAGGCATGGTGGTGGTGATTATTAATTCTTGAAGATTGGTGATGAATATATAATAAAGAGAATTTCATTTTTCATTACAGTGATATTTTCTTTACGGTGGGGCGCACTCACTAATGGTGAGTGCGCGTGGCACGGTTAGTGAAAGACTTATATTATTAAATTTTCAAGATCTGCAAAAATACAGAATGATCACTATCACTCTTATAAGAAAGCGATACTAGGATATATTTACTGTGAATGAGAAAGGAAAGTAAAAGTGCAAGAGATCTAGTCACAGAATTCGATGCGTGAAGAAGATTTAATCAGAGAGGATGCTGCTCAGCTTGCAAGCTCTTTCATCTGTTAAGCTTGTTGAATGATGACATCTGTCATTCAATCCTTTGCACTGCAGCAGCAGAGCCTTGATACACTCAGGGTCACAAAGATGCAGTAATTGCAGCACAATTGAGCATACAAGGCTAAGATGTTCTCAACCCAGTGTAATTTAATTTAATTTAATTAGTTGCTGCTGGGTGTAGATATTTCGGATTAAAATCCATAAAATATGCTGTTCCGGAATTGTGACTCGCTCAGAGAGATGCTCGCTGCTTGGTGGGGAATTACGATAGGAAAATATGCTTGTGTAAAACAGTGATGCCAGTAGACAAAAACTTAATCAAGAATTGATTTATTTAAGTTATAAAGCGATTTAAAGCAATATATATTGATTACAATTCTCATTTTATTTCTTATAAGTTTTGTAGATATTGAATATTCAGCTAATCTAAGCCCTTCAACCACTTGGAAGTTGGGGTTGCGCATATCTCAACCGCCTCGTAATTCATATTTTTAAATTACAGCCTCAGATTTCTCCGGGACGCAGCCCGTACCTACAACAGGAGAGTAACTCTCCCTCTCCAATAATCAAACCATATCTTTCATATTATATCTCCTTTTCCTTTCTATTTCTTTATGCGAATGGCGAGATGGTCCTCATTCTCAACTGAAGTACAGAACAGCCCGTCATTCCGCTCCACGCCGCATTTCTCCCTCCTCCGCTCTCCCTACCGTAGGCCACTTGAAAGAATGAGCCATGCACTCCTCATCAGCATCTCGCGACTCTCAAAGCTTCATAGATAGAAACTCCAGCTCCACGTCTCTTGCGACTGGAAAGGCGTCAGCTGCCCCGCCGAAACTCTCGACTCGAGAAAATGACCTCGAATTAAAGGACATCAGGCCAAACGATGCCAACGGCGGCACTGCCCACCCAAACCCATCCATCCCTGTTGAGGAGGATATCATGCAACTGGCCAGGCTAGGAGAAATCGGGGCAATACAAAGGTTATTCGAAAAGGGGAAATATGATGCCAAATATAAAGATGAAGAGGGTATTACACCGTTGCATGTGAGTGCATATACTGATGCCTTTGTCTGGTTTTTTGGTTAAGATCATTAGAAACAGTTTACTGGAACGGCTATCGGAGGCTAACATTTTCAATTTAAACGTCTGATTTCCTCTAGTGGGCCGCAATAAACAATCAATATGCCCTTTGCAAATTCTTGCTCGACTCCGGCGCCGAGGTGGATGCGAAAGGGGGTGAGTCCGTAGCTACAGCAGCTATGTGGGCAGCTCAGCGCTGCCACTATTACATCGTGAACCTACTTCTGCAGCATGGCGCAGATCCCCTGTTGACCGATATCCAAGGGTATAATATATTACATCTTGCTGCCATCGACGGGAATGCGTTTCTCCTCGTCCTCCTCCTACACCAAGAAATCCCAGTGGACGTGACAGATCCTCAAGGCCATACCGGCCTGATGTGGGCAGCGTACAAGGGCTATCCGGCATGCGTGGATCTCTTTCTACGATGGGGAGCTAATGTGAACGCTGTGGACGAAGGTGGATTGTCACCATTGCACTGGGCATTGGTGAAAGGTTCCCCGGCTTGCGTTCAGAAGATTATCGAGTACGGGTCGGATCGATTTGCAAAGACACGAGACGGCAAGACGCCAGAAGTAGTGGCAGATGAAATGAAGACGATGAACGTGTGGCATCGGGCTCTAAATGAATGTGGTTATGATCGAGAGGGGAATCTTAGAGCTCTACCATTCGGTCTAACCAACTTTATACGGACGAAGCAGTTCACCTCGAAATTTTTCTTCTTTTGGCCCTTCTTTGTTATCATTTTGTCTATTTTCACTCTCAGCAATATGGTGATATATGTTGCTGTTCCCACCACCATCGTGATTGTTCTTGGCATGCAGTGGATTGCACAGCAGGTTGCTAATCTGGGACCTCCGGAGTACAGGGTGTTGCAACGAACGGTAGGTTTATTCTTGGCGTAAAACGCCCATAAATCGGTTTACTTTGTCTCATGCCGTACTGATTGGTCCCGGACTATATATTCAATGCTAACACGATCTCTCTATATTAGCCGTTCTTAGCTGGCGTATTTGCTGGATCACTATTTTGGGTAGGCGTCCGCTGGTTGGTCAAGGTCCTCCCAAGTAAGTAAGACCCAAACCAATTTTTTGGAAAGGATTTAAGCTTGTGGCTAATACTTCGCAATAGATACATACTCTTCCCATCCGATTTTGAACTTTTGCTTTGCGATATTTGTCTGCTTGACAGCATATTTTTATGGCATTTCCATGCTCGAGGATCCGGGCTATGTCCCTAAACTCGGAAGCAGAAACCAACAGAGGAACACGATAACAGACCTATTTGAGCTCTGGAAGTTTGACGAAGACAACTTTTGTGTATACTGTATGATTAGAAAGCCTCTACGAAGTAAACATTGTAGACGTTGCAAGCGATGCGTATCAAAGCATGACCAGTAAGTCCTATAATTCAAAATTTTCATCAGTTTGAGTTTTGTTTTGATTAAAGCAACTGATTGGAAAACTTTTAGCCATTGCCCGTGGATCGACAATTGCGTTGGCGCAAATAACCTGCGCCATTTTTTTTTGTATATCTTCAGCATGGAAATTGGCATTATCATATTTATACAACTAGTGCTGGCACGTAAGTCTAATATTTAGGAGCACAGAAAATGGGAATAAATAAATACTTACGAAAGTCCAGATATCGACTCCATTCCCGCCCCATCCAACGCCGAATGTAACATCCTTTCCTCATTTCTGTGTAGCATCGTCACTCGAGATACTTTTACCATTGTCCTTACGTTATGGATTGGCCTGCAGCTGATATGGGTTACCATGCTCTGTCTTGTCCAGCTAGTCCAGATCTCCCGGAACCAGACCACGTATGAAAATATGCGGGGCCACACCCTGAACTATGCCAGCCCAGCGTCGCAAGCCACAGCATCCGCTATTACAGCAGGAACCACTTCTGTGGATATGAGAGGCCTTTCTGCTACTGGTCAAGGACTGAACCCGGCAATTCTACCTGCGACAACACCACCACATCGCCGGGCCCCTTCCCACCGGCATAGCCACGGTTGTTTAGCACAATGGAAAAAGCTGCTGGGGCTGGATACCTTCGTGGTCACTGCTCAGGATGGACTGGAGCGGCGTGGTGGGGGTCGGAATAGAAATCCGTTCTCACGCGGTATCGTCACGAATTGCAAAGACTTTTGGTGCGACGGTGCATCGTATTTTGGCAAGAGAGATACAGGGAGTGCGATGTTGGATGGAGAGGTTGTAAATTATAATAACATGTTCGATATGCCGCTCATGACGAGGTCAAGGAGGAATAGGACCGGGTCCGGTATGGTGTATAGGAGTATTGCAGGGGGCGATGCTGTCTAGGCAGTCTTTGATATCAACGGTTTGTTTTAGGTTTGTTTTATGAATACCTAAGTTCGTCAACTACTTCATTACATATTCTCTTTTTTATCACACTTTTTCTTTTTCTTTTTTCTTTTTCTTTTTTTCTTTTTTTTTTTTTTTTTTACAAGCTGTAAGTCATAACATGCATATATATATAGATAGATTGATATATCTCACACTTTCCTTTCTATTTTGGTCTTTTGGGATGCTGGAGGATATGTTTAAATCTATATTTCTTTTGCTTGTTTGCTCGTGCAGGGGCTCTCCTCTGCCCCTTCTTGATGCATGACGGGAAATTATCGTAAGAAAAAATGGGGGGCCCGGCTGTGGGGAGCTTAAGATTCAAGCATGGTCGTGTTTGAAGAGCAAGCGGAAACCCTCGCATGAATACGGTGTAAGAGACAAATGAGACCGCTGTTATATATTACAACGGCTGGCCAAAGAAGGGAGGGCTTGTACCTGTCTTGACTAAGGGCATGGAGTTCGACCGGCTTCGGCGCTGGCCATTGGGTGGGAAGTTTCGGATCAGTCAGGAGACAGGAGATAAGATTAGATCCGACCCGGCGCCGTGACCTCAGGCCAAGGCTGTCGTCAGCCTCACGGTCCTCACCCAAGTCGAACGACAACCGTATCCACAGAATTATGATGCAGCATCCATGGGCAGTTTAAATCTTTCATGAAGCTCAATTGAGCACCCTTGGAAGTCTAGCAAAAAGTTTTTTATATAAAAAATATGGCCGAAAAAATGCAACATACCTAGGTACGTAATGCCCACTGATGTATTACCAGCTCACCAACGGACCCCTATGCCAGTCATGGATTGTGACCTCGTCAAACCATTGATACCATCGGGTCCTGCAGTGCTTCTAAATTTCAGGTGAGTGAGCCCCCATGCTTCCACGGGATATCCTCTTGTTTCGTGTGCTGTTTTCACGCCCGTGACCGTGCCAAAGTTTTTACCACACATTGAGGCTCCATCCTCGTCGTTTATTTAGTTTTAATTAAATGTTCTGGTGATCATCGGAACCATGTCGCAGGAATCTCGCCTACAGAGATCATCGACTGGGAGAAAACCGTGCAAAAATATCCTATCTCTCAATTGTTATTATTTTTATTATTTTTATTGAAATTGAAAATACATACATTTCTCAAGACAGGAGGCTGGATATTTAGTTCTCGCCTTTATTCTTGTTAAGTAGTTATAAGAACTCCCCGCGTTTGCCAAGGATTTGCCATCGAAAGTATAATTCCGGCACATATTTTCAATTCATATTTTCAATTTTATACCACTTCACAACATTCCCTTTGTCCCAATAAATTCTCTGATATAAATTCTCTGATTCTTCAATGTTATATGCCAACCGACTATGCTCATTCAATCACAGTCCAAGCACAATGAACACTGCTCCGGTGGAGAGGTACACCAGCTTCCCTGACCTCGACTACGGACAGGACGAGTTGCCAAGTAGCTCATCTGTTGATTGGAAGGTTGATAACTGCCAGTTGACAGTGAACGCGCTCATCCTTTCATGGGCTTCCCTGCTTAATTCCTTTACTGGCCATGAGAACCCCGTTTTTTGCTTTAACGGACAAGCAATTAAAGCAGATCTCGCTGCTAAGGATTTCCGGGCCATTGATCTGGAGGGAAATATACAGGGCCAAGGGACTTTTACAGGGATTTTTACCATTGATGCAAGATTTGCAACCAAAATCCTCTCGTTTTCAGATTACCATTTGCTGACTACTACCTCAGGCAAAAATTCCTCTGCCCGGATGCAATCTGGCCGTTATATATGATTCCGATCGATCCGCCGGAAAAATAATATCGACTCGATGCACCAGCATCCGTTATCTAACCCAGATTGGACGCCAATTGACAGAAATCATACATGAACAACATTTCGAATCGAAACCTGGAAATTGCCGATACGTTGATATAAGACCTGATTTGTCCATCCTGAACCCAAATCCAGAATTTTTACCAGGACCCAGCCTGCTTCATGATCTCGTGCGATTGGAAGGATGCCAAAACAACTTAGCGATAGAATTTCTCAATAGCGATAGGAGAAGGAGTAGCCTGTCATTCGAATCACTTCATTTCTCTTCAACTAAATTGTCTCTACGGCTGGTCGCCGCTCTGGAATCTCTTCCAACTCCAAGCAAGCGAAATCCAGTCATACCACTTCTCCTGCCCCAGTCTGTCCACCTTTATGTTGCCTGGCTGGCTATCTTGAAAGCAGGAGCTTCTGTATGTCCTCTTAGTTTGGACACCCCACCTGAACGAGTAAATTTTATCGCGAACGATGTCTGTGCCGACATTATCATAACCACACAGTCGTTGTCAAGCAGACTTGATCATCTCGACAGAACTATCCATATCATCACAGTGGATGATGGTGATCCGAATGTATCCAAGAGTGAAGAGGTCCAACTTCCTCAAGTGTATACGGATGACATCGCGTATCTGGAATATACTTCTGGCTCTACCGGTCTCCCAAAAGGGGTTGCCGTTTCTCACCGTGCAGCTACCCAAGCATTACTTGCCCATGATAAATGGATCCCATCATTCAAGAGGTTCCTACAGTTCGCCTCTCCAACCTTTGACGTCTCGATATTTGAGATTTTTTTTCCCTTGTTCAGGGGCGCTACTCTTGTAGGGTGCGATAGAAATCTAATGTTGGGTAACCTCCCTGGAATCATAACGGAGCTAGATGTGGATGCTGCAGAGCTCACCCCAACTGTTTCCAGAGAATTACTCCACAAACGAGCTGCTGCTCCGTGTTTAAAAGTTCTACTAACGATTGGTGAGATGTTAACTAGAGGCGTGGTTGATGAATTTGGGGGCTCTCCAAATAACGATGGCATCCTTTATGGGATGTATGGTCCGACTGAAGCTTCCATCCATTGCACTATTGCCCCGAAAGTTCTAGTAGACTCACGGGTTGGAAATATCGGCGTTCCACTTCAGACAGTCTCGGCTTTTATTATTTCATTAGAGACTCCCGCATTTTGTCCGGGAGATGGGCCCAAAATTCTTCCGATTGGTCACGTTGGTGAGCTCGCAGTTGGTGGTCACCAGCTTGCGCAATGTTATGTGAACCGCGACGAAGAAACTCGGAAGGCCTTTTTAGATACTACAATATATGGAAGAATATATCGCACCGGTGATAAAGCTCGCTTGCATCCCTCCGGAGAATTGGAATGTCTAGGGAGAATCTCGGCCGGTCAGATAAAACTCAGAGGACAACGCATTGAGCTTGGTGAGATCGAACGTGTAATCTACAAAGTGCCGGGCATTTGTAGTGCGGTAGTGAGTGTATTAAAAGGTATATTGGTGGCATTTGTGTCGGTGGACAAAACATTTGCAGGGATTCATGACATAGTTCGAATGTGCCAAGACTGGTTACCGAAATTTATGGTGCCTGGAGATGTGGAAGTGCTGGATCACCTTCCTCGGCTCCCTTCAGGGAAAGTCGACAAGGCAGCTCTGGAAAGCAACTATCTTGCGCGGAGATATTCCCAACACACTACGGCCACTGAGTTCAACGATGATATTCAACGAAGCGTAGCTTCATGTGTGGAAGGTGTTTTATATTCGAACGTCAGTAAGTCGGCTAGTCTAGCCGCTGCCGGCCTTGATTCTCTTAAAGCAATCAAACTCTCCTCCGTTTTACGAAATGCAGGAATAAATGTCGACGTTCTGGGGATTCTAGAAGCTGACTCCATTGAGGGAATATCATCCCTTTCCCGTCAACACGATGATGCTGAGGCTCCGGCAACAACCTTGGGGAATTTCGTGTCTGATGACTGGAAAGTCGTTGTGAACTCTGTATTAGATGACATAAAGAGAAATGGTTATTCCGCCGATTACGTGGACATCGTTCCTTGCAGCCCTGTTCAAATCGCCATGCTCTCAGAAAGTGTGAGGGATCCGAAGGCATACTTTAATTGGATAGAGTTACAATTCCACAGGGGGATCGGAATACTTGATATTAAGAATGCATTTTATGAGATTGCATCAAAAAATGAGATCCTGAGATCTGGTTTTATTCCGACTGATCACATTAGCAATCCTCATGTCCAGGTGATCTGGAGCAGAATGATGGAAGATCAGGTTCAGGAAGTATCCGAGTTGAGATATGACCAACACTTGAATATCGAATCCCGCTTATTACGCCCTTTGCGTATCGATTTCACTGAGACAGATGGCTTAGTTCATGCGCTCGTCCATATCCATCACGCTCAATACGATGGATGGTCATGGGATCATATTTTAAATGATATTGAAGATCTATTATCCTCGAGGACAATAAAACCGCGGCCTCAATATCGATTATTTACGGACTACTACCTGACTCATATCAGCTCGGAGGACCGAGAAAGTGCGATCAACTATTGGCAAGACCAGCTGGAGGGCATCAAACCGAACCCTTGGCCAAACTTCCAGGATACATCCGATACTCTGTTTGGTCTTCGAACTGCCCAACGACTCCTAAAAGTCAACGTGCAAGAACTTGATGTCGCGGTACGAACCCTTCGTGTTAGTCGGCAGGCGATATTTCAGGCTGCGTTTGGTTATCTCCTCAGTGCATACAATGGGAATCTTGACACTATTTTCGGATTTGTCTCCTCTGGACGCACCCGTCCTATAAACGATATTGAAAATATCATAGGACCTTGTATGACAACAATCCCAATGAGATTTAACCTGGACCAGTTGCGCACCGTTCGCGATCTCATTGGAGCAATCCATAACTTAAATCGAAAGTCCCTCAAATATGACTTCTTGCCCCTGTCTGATATAAAGCAGGCTTCTGGAATTGATCCTGGTGTCTCCCTATTTGATAGTCTGTTTGTTTGGCAGGAGACCATACGCGGAGTAAAACCACATTCCCCACTGGTTACAGAAATCAAGACCGGAGATTTCCTGGAATTTATCATGACTCTTGAGCTTGAAATCCAGGGGGATAATGTAGCTGCGAGAGCCAATTTTCAACAATCAATTCTTCCGGATAGCCAGGTCGATATTTTTCTTTACCAGATAGAGCAGCTTGCGTTAATTTTTATCAATACCCCAGAGTTGCTTTTGAGAAATATTAACGACTACCTACCTAACTCTACGTTATCTATTGGGAATCCTAATTTTATGAAACAGTCAGACTTACCGGGCTTGGCGGATGGTGTGGAAAAAATTGCCAGCAGAGATCCAGAAAAAGTGGCAATCGAGTTTCTGGACGCTTTTGATCCATATCTAGGTACAACAAGCATAACAAAACTGACCTATGGTGGTCTGGACATCCGCTCGAATCAAATAGCTAATTACCTTCGCTCCTGTGGACTTTCGCCAAATGACCTCGTTTCTATGTTCCTGGAAAAATCCATCAATCTATACGTCGCCATCCTAGCAGTAATGAAGGCCGGTTGTGGTTATGTTCCGATCACGCCGCAAACCCCCGTTAACCGTGTTCACACAATTATAAATGAAACGAAATGTTCGTTTTGTGTCACTGATTCCTCTCTGATATCCAAGTTACGGAATATAAGGACTTCAGAGATCATAGCCATCGATAACATCAATTTTGATGACCTCCCAGGGAGTCGACCTGAAGTCGAGGTTTCTGATTCGTCAGTTGCCTATTGCACTTTTACTTCAGGGAGCACGGGTAAACCAAAGGGAGTTCTCATCTCGCACCACAATTTGCAAAGCAATATTGCGGTGTTGTCAGAAATATACCCCAACCCGCCTGGTTCGAAATTACTTCAATCATGTTCTCATGCTTTTGATGGTTAGTTATTAGTCAGTGCCGCAGAGGACCTACTATTCTCACTAACAACTTGAAAGTTTCTGTTTTCGAAATATTCTATTCGTTCACCAGGGGTATGACGTTATGTTCAGCAATCAACGATGTTTTATTCCGAGATATAGAGCAAGTCATTCGTGCCATGAATGTTACTCACCTCAGCCTTACCCCGACTGTTGCGTCCCTTCTCAATCCCGACAATATTCCAAAAGTCAAATTTTTAGTTACCGCTGGGGAAGCAATGACGGAAAAGGTTTTTAAATGTTGGGCTGGGAGGGGGGTTTATCAAGGTAAATTTTAGTCTATCTCTGGTCATCCACAAGCTTCCCAGTTGCGTGGATCAGTGTTTATTGATATGAATTCCTGAGCAGGTTACGGCCCAAGCGAAACCACGAATATTTGCACAGTGCAACCTGATCTGAAACCCACCGACTTGATCAACAACATTGGCCGGCCATTGAAAAACACCTCTGCATTTGTCATTTCAGGAGAGGAAGGCTTTACATTGCTACCCAGAGGTGCAGTTGGTGAATTTTGCTTTGGTGGTGAGCAAGTGGTAAGTAATTATTTCTAATATATTTATTACGCTAACGGTTGAATAGGGGTGCGGATATCTCAACATGCCTGATCTCACAAGGAGTAAATTTATTTGCCATCCGCAATACGGGAGAATATACAGATCCGGTGACTTTGGACGCATGCTTTCTAATGGATCATTAGTATTTACTGGACGCAGGGATGATCAAGTTAAACTACGGGGCCAACGTATTGAACTCGGCGAGATTAATCGTGCTCTATTACAGGACCCGGAAGTTAGCGACTGCACGACATTGATTACCGGAGATGCGTTTAACGAAAAACAGCAGTTGATATCCTTTTGGGTGCCGGCATTGCAACATGGGAGCAACTTTTCAACTTTTGAAGATCACTCTAAAATACTTCAACTGTTTGACCACATTGGAGCTATACTTCCAGGCTATATGGTTCCATCCATGCTTATCCCGATTCAAGCCATACCGATGACGACATCTGGAAAAACTGATAAGGATGAGTTGCTCAAACATTTCCAGGGTTTAGACCCAGAAGCTCTGCACCTGTCGTCCTCTGAAATTGAAGCACTCAGCGATAAAGGAATGTTTTCACATGTTGAGATGAAAATCGCTGAAGCCGTGGCTAAAGTCACTCAAACCCCATTAACAGATATCGCGCTTCACACCTCATTTTACAGCCTCGGGCTTAATTCTATCTCGGCGATAACTTTGTCGAGAAATTTAAATGTAAATGGGCTTGGACAGGTAGATGTTTCAACTATAATGAAACACAACACCGTATATCGGCTTTCGAAGAAGTACAGCGAATGCAATAACCAACTAAGGAAGAAAAAGAGCACACCAAATATCCATGAACTATTATCCGCTGAGTTTAAGGAACGAGTACGAAAAGGTGCCGAAAGGTTTGGAGGCCAAATTCGAAAAATATTGCCGTGTACGCCGTTGCAAGAAGCAATGCTTATGCGAAGAAGCACCGACAAGCACATGGCTTACTATAACAGGCTCCTTTTCGAGGTTAGAGATGTTGCCAAACTAAAATACGCTTGGGACACAATGGTTCGGAGGCACGACATTCTTCGGTCGTATTTCACCTCTACAGACGATGCTCGGTTTTCCTTTGCTCAGATTGTTTTGGAATCCATAGATCTTCCATGGAAGGAACTTATTACAGCAACCGACAAACTTCATGATCGTATTGAGGACGAGGAGCTTGAACTCACGAACAGCAAGGAAAATATCGTACCTTATTCATTTGTGGTATTTCGAATCGCTAATGAAGGTAACAAAATGCTACTTATGTTTCTAATCCATCACGCTTTGTATGATGCGGAGGCCATGGCGCAGCTTTTGTGTGAAGTCGAGCATGTTTCGTTTGGAATAGACCTACCACCAGTGATTCCTTTCGATTTATACCTCGAGCAAATGGTTAGCATGGATATAGAAGAAACTGACCGATTCTGGAATTCCCATCTCTCTGATCTTTCGCCGTCTCATTTGCTTAACCTTCAATCTCGCACTGATACCCATGGATTACGGAAATTTCGATCTGTCGAGACTGATTTCAATATATCTCTTAACAAGGTTGTGGAAACATGTAAAAACATGTCAATCACTCTCCTCAGTTTAGTACAAGCGGCATGGGCAAAGCTATTGTTTTGCTATACTGAAACATCTGATATTTGCTTCGGAAACGTATTTAATTGCCGAAGCATCCCTGTTGATGGAGCTGAGCACATCATTGGTCCATGTCTCAACACTCTTCCGATACGAATTAAAGCGCATGCAAACACAGTGAACCTAGATCTTGCCAAGACCTTACAGCAATATAATGCAGATGTGATGCCTTATCAGTTAACTTCGCTTCGTCGTTTACAATCTCAATTTGGCAGAACAACTTCTCTACTTTTCGATACTTTGGTTCTTCTACAAAGTTGTCCTCGCCCGTTAAATGATAAGCTATGGAGTCTGGTTGAAGAAAAAGGAGATATGGATATACCCCTTGTGTCAGAGGTCGTTCCCGACAACAAATTTGATGTATTGCGTATAACTTTACATTACGATGATTCGTATTTCGTTCCAAAAGATATGGATATTATGCTTGGTAGTTTCATGGAGCTTATTCATCATATTCTTCTCTACCCATTTGGTAGAGCTATGGATTCAAGTGTTGTTGGGCTTGGTCTTCCATCGTTTATATATGAACACCGCCGGCGTCTAACGGAAGCTGTTGGAGATGCTAATGGGACTATCTTCAGCAAGGACGTGGGACTGAATTCAGCTTCTGAGACATTGGCTTCCGAAATCCGACAAGTTCAAAAAGTGTTATCGAATTTATCAAAAATTGAGCTGGCGAACATTAAGCCTCACACCACAATATTCCAATTGGGCCTTGATAGTATAAACGCCGTTCAAATTTCTGGTCAATTTAAAGCCCTCGGACACGACATATCCGTGAACGACATTCTTGAGGTAAGTTTCTTTCAGCCCCTCGTTCTTAAAAATTGGCTAACGGGTATTTAGAACCCTTCTGTGAGCGAACTCGCGTCACTCTTCTCCCGACAGAAAGGCAATGGCGATAAAGGTATTGTATCCTTCGACTTTGAGTCGTTTAGAGACCGCCACTGGTTACCCGTTTGCCATAAACTAGGATTACCAGAGACATGCTTAGAGTCAATTCGTCCGTGTACCCCTGTACAATCAGGGATGTTGGCTTTGTTCACCCAGTCTGAAGGCAGGCTGTACTTTAATCACCTAGTACTTGAATCAACTGTTCTTCTAGATTCCCAAACTCTCCGGAAAGCATGGTATACCTTAGCTGAAAAGCATGAGATTCTTAGAGCAGGTTTTGTCCATGTGGATGACGATGAATTTCCATTCGCAATGATTACTTATAAAAGAGGGGCGTTTCTGCCTCCGTGGGCTGAAAGGGCAGAGCTGGCAATTCATGGAGATGAGCGATTCTCGGACAGGCAGCGAATGGCCAAAAATACCTTTTTACAACTTCATCAACCGCCATGGCAGGTATCTTTCCAGCAAAGCGGATCGCATCTGTTAATCCAATTCTCGGCTCTACACTCTCTGTACGATGCACACTCTCTAAGATTGCTACTTTCGGATCTTTCTGGATTACTTAGGGGAGAGATATTGGCTCCAGCAATTCCGATTTTACCAATTCAGCGTTCTATTATATCTGCAAGTATCCAGACGTGTAAGGATTTGAAATGTGAAACCTTTTGGAAAGAATTGGGAAACGATCTACCTGCTACGAAATTCCCTGATATGAATCCTCTATATCAGAAGAAGGAAATAAATGTGTTAGTTAGGAAATGCTCCGAATCTCTCAAGTCTCTGCAGGAAGGTTGCAAAATGGCTGGCGTCACCCTTCACGCCGCTGGACAAGCATCTTGGGCTCGAGTACTTTCATCTTACACAGGAGAGAGTAGAGTTACATGTGGACTAGTGCTTTCTGGAAGAAGCACAATCGAAGGAGCGGAGAGAGCAGTGTTCCCGTGTCTTACTACTGTCCCTTCATCGTATAGTATCGAGGGTTCTAATGGGGATCTGCTAAAGCGCATTATGAAACTAGATGCGTCGTTAGTAAAATACCAATTTACCCCCTTGTCAAAGATTCGCCAATGGGCAGGATCAGGATCATCACTTTTCGATACAATATTTGTGTTTCAAAAGCATCTGGCAACAACCACGAACGAAAATTGGAAGGTTTACAATGAAGAAGCTAGAACTGATGTAGGGATATATCCCAGCTTGGTTAGTTGAATATTTGCTAACCTAAAAAATAGTATCCAATATCCATCGAACTAATACCAGTGGGAGGGATGCTCGAGTTCCAACTGACTTTCGAGACTGACATTTTACCTAAAGAACAAGCTGATATTCTCTTAAGACAGTTGGATGGTCTTTTGGTTGATACTATCTTCTATCCCGATTCACCTTGCACATATTTCACAGTCCTGGAGAACAAAGATCTCCTATCGGCCATCCCGGCGAAGGAACCTAAAATCCCGTCTCCCGTTAAGTTGGTGCACCAGTTTGTCGAATTTCAGGCTCGAGATTTCCCGTTAAAGATTGCTCTTGAATTTGCTTCTAGAGCCCCTGGTAACGGAAAGCTTGTTAAACAAAAGTGGACGTACAAGGGGTTCAACGACGGCAGTAATAGATATGCCAACCTACTGCAAAAGAACGGAGTTTTTCGCGGAGATTTGATTGGTATTTGCTTCGATAAGTGCCCCGAAGCTTATTTCGCTATCTTAGCCATTTTAAAAGTTGGCTGCGCCTATGTCGCTCTCGATCCAGGGGCTCCTGTGGCTCGGAAGAAGTTCATTTTCGACGAT
Source organism: Paracoccidioides lutzii (assembly GCF_000150705.2). Taxonomy (NCBI): domain Eukaryota; kingdom Fungi; phylum Ascomycota; class Eurotiomycetes; order Onygenales; family Ajellomycetaceae; genus Paracoccidioides; species Paracoccidioides lutzii. Next base: position 188,208 of record NW_015440982.1, on the reverse strand, counting down.
TCGGGTGCCAAGTTGTTGCTTTCCACATCGGATAAGAAAGATGAGTTGGAGGGACTGCCAGTTTTGATATTGGACGCTCCTGGTATTCTAGATGACATTCCATCACATCCTCCTATATTAGAGGAGGAGATACGACCGCAAGACAGTTGCTACTGCCTGTACACATCTGGAACAACGGGAACTCCGAAAGGCTGCGAGATTACACATGAAAATGTTATCCAGGCGATGCTCTCATTCCAGAGATTATTCAACGGTCACTGGGATCAGACGTCCCGGTGGTTGCAGTTTGCCTCCTTCCATTTCGATGTCAGTGTTTTGGAGCAATACTGGAGTTGGAGTGTTGGAATATGCGTCACCTCCTGCCCCAGGGACACATTATTTGAAGATATAGCGGGTACTATTCGAGACCTTGAGGTCACTCATATCGACCTGACACCCAGTTTGGCGCGGTTGCTTAGTCCGAAGGACGTTCCCTCGCTCTGTAGAGGGGTTTTTATCACAGGTGGAGAGCAGCTAAAGCAGGAAATCCTTGAAGCCTGGGGGGAGTACAGAGTGATATATAATGGATATGGCCCTACGGAGGTAACTATCGGCTGCACAATGTTTCCTCGAGTGCCACGAAATGGCAAACCGTCAAATATTGGTCCTCAATTTGATAATGTTGGTAGTTTTGTGTTCAAGCCGGGAACTACATTACCAGTCCTGCGGGGCGGGGTTGGGGAACTTTGCGTCTCAGGAGCACTTGTAAGTCGTGGGTATCTCAATAGACCTGCGTTGACGCAACAAAAGTTTCAATATGTTGACGAAATAGGCGAACGGGTCTATCGTACTGGAGATCTTGTCCGTCTCCTCCATGACGGAAGCTTTTGCTTTCTTGGACGCATTGATGACCAGGTCAAGCTGCGCGGCCAGCGCCTTGAAATAGGGGAGATCAATAAAGTTATTTCGGATTCCGCCGCGGCGGTGGGAGAAGTAGTAACCATGGTTCTAAAGCATTCAAGCCAATCCCAAGAGCAGCTTATATCTTTTTTTGCCACGACTGCGTCGAAACGATTCGGCAAACCGACCTCGCGAATCGATTTCGACCGCAGAATGGATACTATTCTTGCCAAGATACATCAGGCATGTCATAAAATGCTTCCAGGATATATGATTCCCACGCATATCATACCAGTTACAGTTTTACCTCTAAATGCGAACAATAAAATAGACCAGCGGGAGCTAAAAGTATTATATGACGATATGACGCTTGAAGAGATGCAACGGTTATCTTCTTGGTCTTGGAACCATTCACAGATCATGTTTAAAGATACAAATACGGTAATGGCTCTCGCATCCAAAATGACGGGAGTCGATCTTTCCACAATCTCGCCATCGTCGAGCATATTTGAACTTGGTCTAGACTCCATTTCTACCATCGCCTTCTCGAGGCTCTTGAGAGACTCCGGATTTGAGTCTGCTCAACCATCTGTGTTAATGAAAAGTCCGTAACTTCAAACTGAACGCACCTTTTCAATTCTATGCTTTCACTAACACAAACTATAGATCCGACTTTCATAGCACTCGCTAATGCCCTAGGCCGCACAGGAGTAGATAACTCTGCTCAAAGAACGCAGCATCAGGAATCCAAACAACAGGTTGCAGCCTTCGCCCATAGAAATCTTGCTCCAGTTGCACAAAAGCTCAAGATTCCATTATCATCCATTGAAGGGGTGGTCCCATGCACGCCGCTACAAGAAGGAATGATATATCGATTTCTGGAGAGCCAAAAGCCTTTATACTTCACAAGCTTCAATTTTGAGCTGGCGACGACTGTCGATATCTCTCGCCTAAAAACTGCGTGGCTCAGCGCTCAGCGTGCTCTGCAGATACTCCGCACAAAATTTCCACTAGCCGCTGGATGCTATTGCCAAGCCATCCTCAAAGAAGATGATTTCCCGTGGTTTGAATTGATCGTCTCGAATGACATTGAAGTTGAAAATATTTCCAACGGTCAATACAAGCAGTGGTGTAGCGAACCCTCTAACCTTACCGGAAGGGTTTGGGAGGTCGGTATAGTGATAGGGCCGACAAGGAGATGGATGTGCTTGAACATTTTCCACGGGTTATACGATGGGAACTCTCTACCTCTTTTGCTAAATCTGGTTTCGCAAGCATATGTCGACAACGATAATATACCGGAAATGCCATCCTATCTTGAATGTTTGATTAAAGGCCCTTTCTGCAAAACACCCGGAGCGAAGGAATTCTGGCTTAGACATCTCAATGGACCTCCAAAGCCCTTACCATTTACAATTGGAGCACAAGGAGATTATTCGATAGCTGCAACCCTGGAGATTGGAAGTGAAGGAAATCTTGAGGCTTTAAGACGAAAGCTAGATGTATTGGAGCAGGCAGTGTTCTTAGCCTGTTGGCTCCGTGTCTTGGAAAGCCATGTCGGTTTTGTACCAGTCGTGGGTATCGTCGTATCAGGAAGAGCACTTGATATGAAGGGTGCTGAAGACGTCATTGGACCGCTATTCAATACTCTTCCCTGCAGCGTTTCAAACTCAAGTAATTTTTCCATGGCTGATTTGGTGCGATCCTGTCACGCATATTATGTTTCCACGCTCCAGCATCAACACACTTCTCTTAGGGAGATTATGAAATGGTTACCGCAACGAGGTGGAACGCCACTGTTTGACAATCTGTTCGTATTCCAACGAGAACCCGGCAAATCCCTTGGTTCGGCAGACTCACTGTGGACCTTAAAAGCTTCTCAGGCGAGATCAGACTATCCAGTGGCTTTCGAGGTACAACGGAACCATGATGGCTCTCTTGCAATAACACTTGTCGCACAGGCTGGTATTCTTACCTTTGAAACTGCACAGCAACTCACCTTGCAGTTCCGTGATGTACTGGTTAACTTCCTGGATGATCCGTCAAGCAGAGTATATCCTGCTGCTCGCGGATCCGATCTCGCTAAGAACATAACTGTCGATAGTGGTGATAATGTCGAACCAGTCACTGTTGGATACAGTTCAAATAGCTCACTTTCTTCCTTCGAATGGACGTTTATGGCGTCTCGCCTTCGTGAAGAGATTGCTTCACTTGCCAATGTTGATGTTCTCACTATTCAGGAGACCACTTCTATCTTTGAAGTTGGATTGGACAGCATTGACGCCATCAAACTGTCTTCCTGTCTAACAAAAGCTGGGATGAGATTTTCGGTTACTTCAATTATGCGCGGACGAACTATTAAAAACATCATGTATCATGCAGAATCTAGCGATCAGAACGGAATAGACGAACTCCAAACATCGTTAGAAACCCTGGAATCAGAACTTCGCCATTATTTTGAAAAAGATGAATGGGATCTAGCTGGTATCGAAAGAATCCTGCCGGCATCGCCTCTCCAAGAAGCAATGGTCGCAGAAATGGTCGTTTCTGATTTTAAACGCTACTTTAATCATGATCTGCTTGAAATCAAGGATAATGTGGATATCGATATACTAAAAAGGGCTTGGCAGAAGATCGTCGACCTCAACCCAATCTTAAGAACTTCTTTCGTTGAGGTTTCTAACCCAAGGTTTCCGTTTACTTATGCTCAATTGGTCCATGCTCCTGGGATTCCAATAAACTGGAGCGTGATCGATATCGCTGGAAGACCGCTTGATACTGTGTTAGAAGCGCAACGGCAAGAAGCAATTGCATTGGGTTCCGCGAAGCGACCTCTCCTGAAGATCCAAGTGCTGAGCTCGGCAAACTCGGGGGGCAAAAGGCTAATGTCCCTCTCTATGCCACATGCTATGTACGATGGTTGGTCATTAGATCTTCTCCATAGGGATATCGCGACCTATTACTATGGTCAAAACCCATATATTAGGGAATCGTGCGACAAAGTTCTAGGCCGCATTTTGAACTCGACCAGCGAGCTGGGCTTACAATTCTGGAAAGGAGCTCTTACTGGAGTTCGTCCATCTGCTTTCCCGAAGCAGATGGATGCGGGAAAAGATGGGTCAAAGGTCCATCGGAAGGAGAAGGTTCTCGGTATTTCGCGACTGGGGGTCATCTCATTTTGCAAGGCACAAGGTGTCACGCTTCAAGCACTCGGATTGACATGTTGGGCTCTTGTACTCGCTGGCTACTTGAGAAAACTGGATGTCGTTTTCGGCACGGTCCTGGCGGGAAGAGATATCCAAGACACCAATGCGGAGCAAATAATGTTTCCGTTGATGAATTCAGTGGCTGTCCGTATCGTCTTGCACGGTAGCCGGTCAGACATGCTGAGATATGTTCAGGACACATTAGTTTCTATCTCTGAGTATCAGCACATCCCTTTGCGAACTGCAAAGCAAGTATTAGGTTTCGGTGGTCAAATTTTGTTTGATACCCTATTCATCTTTCAGAAAAAACCAGCTCGAGATATGAGCTTGCAAGAGCCGTTGTACAAGTCTGTTGGAGGGCATGCTGATGTTGAGTATCCGGTATGCATTGAAATGGAAGAAATTAGTGATTCCATACTGTGGCGTGTTGCTTGTAGGGATACCGTGCTGGGGGAGTCAGATGTCTCCAAGCTCCTCGATAGGGTCAATTTTGTGTTTGACAACATCTTCAGACACCCTGACAGTAGAACAATCGACTTCAACGATTACGGCATGTCGATCATCCAGTGTCCTGTATTTCAAGAGCAGGATGATTGCGAAGACAAAGATTTTAATAATACCAAGCAAGCTGACATGGTGTTCTCTCCTCTAGAACAGGAAGTTCGACTGGTCTTGTCTTCAGTATCAAATATCCCAATTGAGGAAATCACTAGAGATACAACACTTTTCCATCTTGGCTTGGACAGCATCAGCGCCATCAAAATAGCTGCGCTGTTGAAGAGGAAAAATATTATACTTTCTGTAAGTGATATGTTGAGATCCGGAACAATTCCCCGCATGGCGCGTGTGGCCAGGTCAAACGAAGATGAATATCCCCTAGAAGGCCACTCTGCAGTACTGGGGATGACACTGGAAGAAGTAAATACACCAGCGCTTCTGCAGACCCAAGGGTTTAACCCTGATAATATCGAAAAAGTTATGCTGGCCACCGCGGGACAGGTATATATGCTAAATGTGCACGTCAACTCGAACGGGCAACTTTTCTATCCTTGCTTTTTCTACCGCGCCGAAGGAGCAGCGATAGCTAAGGACGCACTCGAGATAGCCTGGACGAGTTTAACTGAAAAGCTTCCGATCCTACGAACGCAGTTCATACGTACAGGGAAGCGGTCTCTACCTTATCTACAAGTAGTGCTTAAGGATGTGATCAATCCCATCGTATGGCAGAAAGATTTGAAAACTCAGAAAATCAGACATCTCGGCGTCCATTCTAGCAACCGAGTACCAGTGACACTATATGCTTCACAATGCCTCGGGGAAACGATATTGATGCTCCATATCCATCATGCCCTGTACGATGCTATCAGTCTGCCCCGAATGATCAATATGCTTGCGGCCTTTTGCGCCAGCCCAAACAAAAACCGTCAAGTCTCCTGTAAAGTTGACATCTCAGAGCTGATAGTCTATCAGCACATCAAATCCCCAATACAGATGCGGGAAATGTTTTGGAAAAAATATCTCGCTGCCGACATCGATATGGAGCAACAACGAATACAACCTCCGAATCTCAACCCACCAATGAACGTAGATATGATACAAATCTACTGCAAATCCTTTGTGAAAGACATTAACAAGCTCGAGAAACTCGGACGTGTTCATGGCGTCAGTGTGCAAGCGTTGTTCTTGGCCATCTATGCCAAAGTCCACGCATCCAACATCATACCATCAAACCTTAACACCATTAAAATACCTAGAAATCTGGTCATCGGTGTCTACCTAGCCAATCGTTCACATTCCCTCGACGGCCTTCCACAGCTAATTGCACCGACGCTCAACATTGTTCCCCTCCGCATTTCTATTGAGGGTAATGGAAAACGGACAATATTCGACATGGCCCAAACCATACAACGCGACTTGCATGAGGTTGGCCGGGTGGAGAATTCGTGTGTGTCATTGATCGAGATTTCAGATTGGACTGGGGTGAGAGTGGATACGTTTGTGAACTTTATTAAGCTACCCGATACAACAGAAATGATAGAAGGCCATGGAGGAGGCGGTTCTTCGGCGTTTACAGAAAGGGCAGTTAAGTTCGCCACGTTAGAGGAAGGGAAGGTTAATGTCAATAGTTGTGATTATTGTTTTGGCGACGACGGTGGCGATACTGATGCAGTTTTGGAGAATGGCAACGAAGAGCAAAGGCTCACTGGCATCCCGAGACCCAATGGAAATAAAAACTATGGGAATTATCATGACAACAAGCGAGGGGGACATGACGAACATCCAATGTCGAATGGCACATATCCGGATATTTTCATGGTGAGTACAATCCGATACACTCTCTTTTCACATTGAAGGCGGTTTTATTTCATTTTTTATTTTTTATTTTATTTTATTTTTTTATTTTTATTTTTTTTTTTTCATTTTCGGGAGGTTCTGTCGCTAATCGCATGTTACCAAACAGCCGGGTATCGACGTGGAAGCTGCAATTAGAGATAATGCACTGGATGTTGGGATATTTAGCCGGAGTGATCGAATCAGTAGGGCTGAGGCAGGCCATGTGCTTGATGAATTACGACGGGAGATACTTGAAATAATGACGTAGCAAAATTTTTGATTCCTGCTTTTTGGGCATGTCATTTATTCATTTTGTTAGTTTCATTTTTCCTTTTCAGCTTGATGTCAGGGTTTTATAGAGACTGTATATAAAGCATCTGAATAGATAGAGCCAGACATAGAGGGGCCATGGTTTTTCTTTTTCTTTCCCTCCATTTCAGGATTTTGTTTGTCTTGTTCCATTTTCTTTAAATTAAACCGAGGGAATATCAGCTAAATTTAAACGAAACCTTGTAAGCATGCGGGTAAAGACATCCACATATGTACGCATAACGTGCATACATGCAGACTCCATCCCTGCTTTAAAATATATTGAGGCAGTATCAACAGACTGCAAGGACCCGTGGGAAGGCTTTTTGCCTTCTCTTTGATAGAAACTCCTTCCTTCATACAAGACCAGAGAAACACGAGTGAATGGATGGATTGTCAAATAGGAAAGAAAGGAAAGAGAGGCATTAAAATACAAGTAAATAAATAAGTATATCAAATGGAGATGCCCCAACAAAGTCATCCTTGTTTAAAATTCCATTTAAAGCTGAAAACAAGAACAACTATGAGCACTGGTAGCTCCCCGCACTCTGTGCCATGAAAGGCGATGATGATGCCTACGCATGCTGCATGGTGGATGTAGCTGCCCCTGTGAGCAACATTGGAAACGGTGGAAATCCAGGTCGCGTGGCACGTGTGGCATGCAGGGCTTTGTGAAATGTAACAATGTCAACTGCATGGTCAAGCGCTAGTTAACGAAGCCTAGCCCCACTTTGCTGGTTTTATTTCTGCAATTTTTCGGCTTCAGTGTTCGTAAACGCGTTTGTATTTGACGAGGGCCAACTTGATTTGGGAAACTGGAGAACTAAGGGTACTAAATGGTATTGGAGGTTTTTTTTTTTTTTTTTTTTTTTTTTTTTTTTTTTTTTTTTTGTTTTGGGGGGGGGAGGGGGTTGGCTTCGACGAGTGTGAAAGAATTACAGATTCCGTCCCAGACTTTCGGAGGGTATTTGCAGCACATGGAGTTCATGCAGTATGGAGACTGGAGGGCCGTTTGAAATGGAGGTTGTAGGTCTCATGGGATATGTAAAATGGAGAGCAAAAGCGGCGCAGACAACAACCAAAACTTGCGATGTAGGGACCAAGAAGGCCAATCACAAAATAAACAAGGTAAGATAACAGAAGAGGACTGTCCTTTTCTCCTCATCCACATGGAAATTAGCAAAGGATGCTGGATCCTGTGCGATGGTACTTCTGTAGCTGACGGTATAGGGATATCAGGGGACATCAGATGAGTTGTGAATGGAGGATTGAGCATCCAGCCAGCAATGATTTGAAATAGCTACCCACCTAGGTGGTTAATGAACTCGAAACACCATTCTGTGAGAGTTGGTGGCAGCTCGACTGGCAATCATAGGGTGAGAAAATGGAGATTTCCCTCCCTGCCCCTGCGCATGCATTTCCAGTATATTTGGCTGGCAAAAGACGAGTCCAAGGTCACATCCAAACCAATACAGGGAAGCACTAAGACAGGTAGTATTTCTGCATATCGGATGTTGGTTGGAATGATGAGCACGAATGGATTGTTGTGTGTTGCTATATGATAATATAAGGTGATAAGGAAATTCCCTTCCCGCATTTGCAGAGATGACAGACGGGGGGTTCGGGATGAGTTCGAAAAGCGAGGGCGGCCCACAGCAGATACGTGCCAGGTACCTCGTGCGCTGTACCCCCGGCTTGTCTCATTGCGTACCCCTCAGGTCCCAGCGATGCCAACGCCAACGCAACCGTGGTTCGAGCCGTGCACTAGTCCGCAAGTGGCCTGCCAAGCCCGAGCTAGCCGTTCTGGGAAATCAACAACAACGCGCTGCAATCGCGTTCAGAGCAGGCAGAGAGAGGAGGAGCAAGGTGAGGCGCAATTCCTCCTCCTCACCTTTTACAACTAACATCCTCACAACTTACAGGTCCATCCTGCACCTACACCGTCTCCCATCTGAAAACCTACACAGAGAGGCGCTGCGGCTGGCGTGTCTGTCACGTCCATTCCATCCGTCCTTTTATAACATTCTCTTCCGGTCCCACTTCCCAGTCAAAACTCCTGCGTGGTTAGGGCTCCACTCCCCCTTCGCCCGCCGCACGCCGCGCGCCGTAGCGCTCCGGTCTGCTGCCTCTTTCTGTGGCTTTCTTTTTCCTCTGCCCTCGAAAACACCATCATCCATCGATCGCATACCTCCGCGACCTCGAGTCAATCCATCAATCCATCTGAAGTTTCTCTATCTACTCCCACCTCGAGCGTCGCGCGTAACCCCTCTTAACGTTTCTATTCCCTCTTCGCGCGTGTCTCTCTCTCCTCCTATCTTATCGGTTGCTCTCCTCCTGTCCAACCATTTTTCTGCCTTGAGCAACGTCCCTTCACGCGCCTGTCCTCCTGTGTGTCCTTTGCCGCTTGCTATACCCATCTTTCAAGCTTCTGTGTTCTTTTTCTTTCTTTTCTTTTCTTTTCTTTTCTTTTTTTTTTTAAAAAAAAATTTTTTTAATTTTTTTGACGTCAGTTTTGTCGGACGCCGTCATATTTGTTACAAGAGAGGAACGAGGGAATACTTATCAGCCACGGCACGAATGGAGGTGCCAACCGGTGCGAATTTGTCGCGAATGCTGTGATCTCGTCTTCCCCAGGTTTTCCCATCTCGATCGAACCTTTGAAACATATTCCCCTTGTTTCATGTTTGATCGCCGGATGTTGCGACGTGATTTGACCTATTCTTAACGGTGAATTACACGGGAACCCCCAACGACAACGACATCGAGTCACATACTTTGTCCACAGCCCTTTGCCACAACCCCGCGCTTTTTCTGACGACATTTCCCGCTAATTTCCCGGTGCGATACCCGGTCTTTTCCACATATCAAAACGGTTGCTTATCATAACTCCATTAAAACCATACGTTATCCCCGTTGTCGGGCATAATAAACTGCTAACACTCATCCCTCATTACTTGCCGGCAGGATATTGTGTTTGTTTTCATTGATATCTTCCGTTCTGTGTTTGCCATTTCCTACAAACCTTTTACTTCCCGATCCTTCAAACTTTCCGGATCATATTGCGGATTTAGTGTCCGCTGGTCATAATGGTTGCTTCATTCTCACCTCACCGTGAGGCCGGTGGTACTCTCCATCTTCCTTCGCCAAATGGTATTCACCATCATGTCACCCCAAGTTCTGCCATCAAACAGCTACGACGCTCACTCTCCAGATCCCCCTCAAAAACCAGCGATTTCCGTCTTCTCTCTCGACCTCACTCGCCATCCACCAAAAACACACATTACATCTCGTCCCCGCTCTCTCCCTCTCGTCGCGTGTCTCAGGGAAATCTCTTCCTAGTTCCTGTCACTTCTACACCTTCACCTTTAGCGATCCCATATCCGCCCAGCGCAAGAATTACAAGACCCGGAATCCGTCGAACGGGGAGCTTTCAACCTACTAGGACTCGTACTACGCCAGCCAGTCCCGTGAAACGCATCCTGAGCGATTCTCGTGATAACGGAAATGTTCTCCTCCCCAAATCGATCGGGGAGAAAGGCGTTGATGAACAAACCCATCTACAGCGTTCACCTATACCGATCAGCAGGAGCCCTGAACTTGGCCCCGGCGAGAACATGACTAACCAAACTTCAGATAACACCCTGATGCAGATGCCGTCTTCAAGAATCGAAAAACGACGGAGCGGTACGTTTGGGTCATTCACGTCAACTTCCAGCCCCTTAAAGCGGAGCGACGTCATTAAGAGTCTTGAGCACACTCCTCTGGGAAGTCCTTCGGCCAAACGACGAAGTCTGCATGGCGCCAGTTGTGGTCAGGAGTTAAACTTCTTCGATAGTGAACATAACATGGGATCAACAACAACGGCGGATAAACCCGACAATGATACATCCGTCTCCAGTTTTGTTCAAACATCATCCAATTTTTCGGTGATACCGAAACGTTCGTCATCTCTCAGGAAATCTACTCTCCAGCAACGCCAGTCAGAGCGATCTCTGTTCTCTCGCGCCAAAGTTGGTGGTGAGAATGAGCCTGAACCTCGTCCAAATAGCCCGATGGCTCTTCGCAATCGCCAACGAACGTCTGTGGACAGCCAATTATTTCTTCCGGCATCTCGCGACGGATCCTCCGGACCCGCATCTCAGGGCGTTGGTTCCCCCAGGCCACTTTTCACCTTGCATCATACAAACAATCAACCAATTAACAATCCACAAGCTGCCCATCCGCTCTCAAGAACGCTTACTCAGTCATCATCTGACTCTAGCCTTGTTGACGATTCGCCGACTCATGAATCAATCAATAAGGTCGAATGCCCGAGACCCATTCTAAATTTCTCAAAGTCACTTCCAGCTGGTTCGACGAGACCAATTGGGCCTAGTCAGCTTCGTCAGGAGAGCTCAACTTCATCTATGGAATCGTTCGCGACGCCTGAAAACTATAAACTTGTGAAACCCCTCCCCGCAGCGTTTATGTCTACAGGCCTCATCTCGAAAAAGAATCGGAATATAGACGATGTGCATAACGCATCCATTACCAGCCAAAATATGCCTGACACGCCGTGCAAACGGTCACTCAATATGTTCCCAGGTGTGCATAAGCCATTGCCCCAGAGAGCAACCGAGAAGGCGAGTTCTAATCGGCATTCATCAGTAACCCCTTGGACCCCCTTTAGCCAACAGGAGCACACAGCAACCCCTAACCCCGGCCCGTTTTCCAAAGGAATGAGTATATTTGGCAGTTCTTATGGCAGGCCTCCACTCTCACGCCGTGGGAGCTTCGTCAGCGCGGACGGAGATGAAATTCCCCAGTCCCAGTCTCCGTCTAGAAATCATGATACCCAATCTACTATCGACTCCGACCTCCCCCCTACCCCTACAAAGCAAAAATTCTTCCCCCATGGCAGCCATTTCTCTAAAACCCGCCCGCACCGCCCGAGCCATAGTCAAACACCCTCATTTGACTCATTATCTGGCCCCTCTGGACCGTGCTGTAAGTTGTCTTTCGTTGAACATTCATCACCCACTATGAACGAAGAGAATGACAGCGATATGGATGACTCCCCGTCTGCTGGTGTGGCCCATAATTTCAAACAGCGCCAGTTTCCTGTTATATCTTCTATGCCAAGATCTCGCCTTGTGCAGAATCTAAATTCACCCTCTCCACACCCGAGGGCGTCATTTCCTATGCTGTCTCCTATCAAATGTCCTCAGTTTAGAAATGCTAAATTTAATCCCACCTTAACAGCAAGTCCACTTGGCAACAAATCATTTCGACGAGACTCCCCCCATACTCCACAAGATAATATCATTCCCCCGGATCCCAGTGGATTGTCAATATCAGCTCAAGGAGACCAGCGCGCAAACCCTCATGATCTCCACTCGTCTGCGCTGCCAGCAACACCAACCGCTCCTAGAGAGTACTTTGCTCAATTGGGTAAATGGCAAAGCCTTTCCTTGGGGCCCTACAACGCGCCAGAGGTGGACTCAACCCTCACTTCTCGTTTTGAGAAAGTTGAATTAGTTGGGACAGGCGAATTCTCTCAGGTCTACCGCGTTACCGAGAAACAGTCAACGACGCCGTTTGGGTCCCCATTCCCGCAGTCATCTTTCTCACAGGCCTCTGAGAAGCTGGTCCGATCAGCCTCTCGCGCTGAGCGCGTGTGGGCGGTGAAAAAGTCCAAGCAGCCCTATACAGGCCCAAAAGATCGCGAGCGTCGGAATCACGAAGTTGTTGCTTTAAAAGCGTTGGCTGGCTGTGATTATATCATTTCTTACGCAGACAGCTGGGAGGCCAACAATTTCCTTTATATCCAGACGGAATTTTGCGAGGAGGGAAGCCTTGACGTATTCCTTGCACAGGTTGGGCTAAAGGCCAGACTTGATGACTTTAGGATTTGGAAAATATTGCTTGAGCTATCGTTGGTAAGCAAATATCATCAATGTTCATTTTTCTTCTGCAAGTCTATATGCTGACTCCTTGCACAACTAGGGCTTGAAACATACCCATGATTCTGGCTTCATTCATTTAGATTTGAAACCGGCAAACATTTTAATCACCTTCGAAGGTGTTCTAAAGATCGCAGATTTTGGGATGGCAAGTCATTGGCCAGCTGCTGCAGGCATTGAAGGGGAAGGGGATCGCGAATATATTGGCCCTGAAGTCCTCATGGGACATTACGACAAGCCTGCTGATATATTTGCTTTGGGATTGATTGTGTTCGAAACGGCAGGCAACGTCGAACTTCCTGACAACGGCGCATCGTGGCAGAAGTTGAGGAATGGCGATATAAGCGATGTTCCCAGTTTAACGTGGAGCCTTGAAACCAGCAATGTTCTCCGGGATGCCTCTGGCAATCCACTCCCTGAAGAACGCTCCTTCGAACAATTATGTTCCCCCATCTCTGATGATCAGCAGTTTGGCGACCCATCATTTGCCGTGCTACACGATGGCAATGGACATATAGATTCATGTCATAAGCACTCGCCATATTCTCGGAGTGGTGAGCTTGCTGAACCTCCCGATTTTATGGTCGATGCTACGAACGAACAGTCACTAGACACCATAGTTCGATGGATGATATCACCTGACCCAGCCGATCGGCCCACTGCGGATCAAATTCTTCAGATATACGGCGTGCACTGGGTAGAACGGCGAAGGAGGGCTGGAGCCACCATCTATGAAGGGAACTGGGGTCCTGCAGATGAGGTTCTGGCGGAAGATGCGGAGATGATCGATGTTTAAGTCACCGATCAACCCAACCAGATAATGGGGAATAAAACAAAGAAAAACGTAAAACGAAAATAATTATTCAACAACAAACCTCTCCCCACAATGAAAATCCAAAATTTGCCATATTTAATTGACGGCTGGTTCTGAGCATACATTCTTATATCTTTAGGAGTCTCGTCTTTTTCATCTTTTAGGAGTTGGAGTCGGAGAAAAAGGAGTGGAAAGAAATGGCTTTGTGGCTTGGAGTTTGGGAGATATCAAGATTTCTTCTCCCTTTTTATTGTTTTAACTATGGATATATCAACTTTCTCTTGTTCTTTTCATGCGGAATAGTCTGTGTGGCTGCTCCCTGAGGTTATTTGAAATTTGCTTGAAATTACTTTACTCTGTTTTTATTTTTCTTCTGATTTTTAGGTGGGCTTGACATTTTATTTGTGAGTTGGAAGGAAACAGAAGGAGGGAGGGTACAATTGATGCAGGAAGATTGGACTGGGATAGGCAGGGAAATAGCACGGAAAAAAATGGAAGAAGGCAACAAAGGAAATGGATAAAATGATGGGCACCACTGGTGGAATTTGTCTGGATTTGCTCCTTTTCCTTTTTCTTGCTTCGTGTCTGATTTACAACCCTTTCTTTTATTTTTTGTTTTTGTCTGAAAGGAATCGGAAAGGCAAAAGGAAAGAACAGAGAACTTCATGCGGGAAGTTCTCTGCTGTTTATCTGCATCCTGCTATCATGTACTGTTTTATGGTCATATTGGGAGTTTTTTCTTGTTTTTCCTCATTTTTTTTTTCTTTTCTTTTTCCACTTCTACTGCCCTTTTGATTTAACATACCTCTTTGAACATGCGGATGATGCCTTTGATTCATTTTGACTTCATTTTTTTTCAACTCGACTGCCTTTTTGTTTGCTCTGGAGAAGCGACCTAAGTTACTGCTAACCTATAATTACGGAATACTGAAGAGGGCTAGATAGGTATGATTTTCGGTATTCATATTTCTTACTTTTGCAGTGTGATACAAGGTTCTTTTTCTCTTCTCTTCTCTGTTATTGTCGGTTTCCCTCCTGCATATGCTTTTCTCTAAGCTTGGTATGCTTACTGCTATACTTTTATCCCTTTATTTGTATTAATATGGATTTCTGGCACAATATTGTTTAGATGAGGTTGTTGTAATTGCGAAGATAGAATTGTTTAATTTTGAGAAATAAGGTCCGTGGTAGATTTTTTTATTTTTATTTATTTTTATTTTTGTTTTTATTTTATTTTATTTTATTTATTTTTACCTTCGCGAAAACGCAATTAACAAATGTTGAAATGGAAAAAAAATCATCGTAGGTAAGTTGTGAGCCTCTTTTCAAGGTTCCGCGGCGAACGTTTTATATCACGTGACATTCTGGCAATCAAAGTCTTGGCTTTAAGATCGGATAACCATGGCGTATGGTTAGCATCAAAAGGCGACGAGAAGCTTGACCACAAGCAAGGCAATGAAAAGACACGATTCTTGTCAACCACACGAGATCGAAGGGTTTTAAGATTACGATCAGCAGGAATATAGTTCTCCCTGTGCCACCCATATCTTACTCTTTTTCTTTGCCGAGTCTGTATATTTCAATACCCCCCCGAACGATCCTCCAGTCGCTCATCCAAGTCAAGAACAGAATAGCTCGCGCGAATAATACTCTTTTAAAGGCCTTCTGTTAAATGAAGGGTGCAGACATGCTATTTTGCTAAATACATTCAAACCCAGCTAGCTTTTGTCCACCAACAAAATCCACTATTTATTTTCCCATCCTAGCTCGCGTTCACTCCCAAAATCGCCCCGCTGGCGCCCTCTCATCTGCCTACGTAGTCGAGCTGTTTGATCAGTAGTTATACAGCTATCCGATAGCTGCTGATCTCAAAAAACCGAAAACCACATCGTAATAAACTCCATGGATATCCGTACATATATTTCGGACTCCCTGCTGCGGCTAACAGGCGCATCAGACGCCACGGTCATTGACTACATCCTCGCCACCACCAGTTCTGCGAAATCAGCTGGCTCTTTGCAGGAAAAGTTGGTGCCATTCCTGGAGGGCGATGGGAGTGATGTGCATTCTTTCTGTTCTGAACTATGGAAGCGGGCGGGTCCTGGCGCTGGTACGGGCGGGGCGGCTGATAGCGACAACAAAAGGTCCAGCAAGGACAAGGAGGGTAATTGCTTAAAAAAGAAATATAGACTGGTTGAGATGGAAGAAGAGTATGGATATGATAATGCCGGCCCTGGGTTGGCACTGCTACAGAGTACCGCGGGGTGGGAAACCGAAGAAGCAAGCGAAGGAGAATGGGGAGGGTAGGACTCGGAGTCGTGACGATGATTCGAAGGGCAAGCATCGTGGTGAGAGAGAAGAGCGGCGCAAACGGGAGCGGGAAGGGGAGCGGGAAGGCGACCGGGAACGAGAAAGTCGCCATCGATCGAAGAAGCTGCGGAGAAGGGATGACAGGAACTTTGACGATCGATGGGGTGATGAAGAAATACCAGAGGATGAGTTATATGATGAACAACACAGGAAGAAGAGCAAAGAGAAATCCGACCCCGTTCCCGTTCCGGCTCCGTTCGTTCCCGTTCTCCCTCTTCGGATCTGGATCCCGAAGCCAAGGCGGAGCGGGCTAGGCAACGCGATTTGAAGGAACGAGATGAGTTCGCGAAGCGACTTGCAAAAAAAGACGAGTCGAAATCGAAGAAGATCGTCGAAGATCGATCGTCTATGAAGGACTCAGAGGCAGCACGACGTCGTGCGCTGGCTGAAGATGCCGCAGCGAGGTCCGCAGCGATGCCTGACCTCCGCCTTCGGTCGCGACAGGAATACCTCAAAAAGCGTGAACAGGAGCGATTGGCTTTACTACGTAAACAAGTTGCGGAAGAAACTGCCGAACTATGTGAAAATCCTAATCTGACACGTCGGGAAAAGGAGGAGTTTGCGAAAAACAGAGAGATTTTGAGGCTTGCGGAGGAAAGGCAGCGGATTGACGATTACCGGGATGGATATGCAATGCCGGAAGATTATATTACGGAGAAGGGAAAGATTGATCGCAAACGAAAGGAGGAAGCGCTTTACAAGCGATATGTTGATCGGGATGAGCATGGACAGGAGCGATTTGTTACAGAACATGAGGAGTGGGAGAATGAGCAGACGGCTAAAGCCAAGGCACAAATCTCCAAGCCGGAGTTTGTTGATGAAGGTGATTATGAGTATGTGTTTGATGATGCACAGAAGATTAATTTTATTATGGATTCAAAGTTGGAAGGTGATCGGAAGCCATTGACGAAGGAACAGCAACTCTTTCAACAGAAACTGAATGCTGCAGAGCAGAAAGCTGCCTCTATTGAGGAGACGAGGAAAAGCTTGCCTATCTACCGATTCAGGGAAGAGATTATACAAGCTGTGGCTGATCATCAGATTATCGTTATTGTTGGGGAGACTGGGAGTGGAAAGACTACTCAAATTCCCCAGTATCTTCACGAAGCGGGATATACTAAGGGGGGGATGAAGATTGGTTGCACACAGCCAAGAAGAGTTGCTGCGATGAGCGTTGCTGCTCGCGTGGCAGAGGAAATGGGAGTTAAGGTTGGGAATGAAGTTGGATATGCCATCCGGTTCGAAGATGCTACTAGTGACAAAACGGTGCTCAAGTATATGACTGATGGTATGCTGCTAAGAGAGCTTCTTACAGAACCCGACCTTGGAGCGTACTCTGTTCTGATGATCGACGAAGCCCACGAGCGAACCGTATCCACAGATATTGCCTGCGGCCTGTTGAAGGACATTGCCAAGGCAAGGCCTGACTTGAAATTACTCATTTCTTCAGCTACAATTGATGCGCAGAAGTTTCAAAAGTACTTTGACGACGCGCCAATTTTCAACATCCCAGGCCGCAGATATCCCGTTGACATACACTATACATTACAGCCAGAGGCAAACTATCTCGCCGCGGCAATCACCACCGTATTCCACATCCACATCAGTCAGGGGAAGGGGGATATCTTGGTATTCCTTACAGGTCAAGAAGAGATCGAAGCTGCAGAACAGAGCATACAAGAAACTGCTCGAAAACTGGGGTCAAAAATACCTGAATTGATAATATGTCCCATCTACGCGAACTTGCCTTCTGAACTTCAAGCCAAGATATTTGAACCCACCCCTCCTGGAGCAAGGAAAGTGGTCCTCGCTACCAATATTGCAGAAACTAGTTTAACTATTGACGGAATTGTGTACGTGATCGACCCAGGCTTCGTGAAAGAAAACGTGTTCAATCCCCGTACTGGAATGGAGAGCCTTGTCGTTACCCCATGTTCTCGCGCATCTGCGGGGCAAAGAGCAGGCAGAGCAGGCCGCGTTGGCCCAGGCAAATGCTTCCGGCTATATACCAAATGGGCATACTACAACGAGCTGGAAGAAAATACTACGCCCGAAATCCAACGAACAAACCTCAACGGAGTTGTCTTGATGTTGAAATCCCTCGGGATCGACCAGCTTCTTGATTTTGATTTCATGGACCCACCGCCCGCAGAGACGCTCATCCGCGCTCTGGAACAGCTATACGCACTCGGGGCTTTAAATGACCATGGAGATTTAACAAAAGTGGGAAGGCAGATGGCCGAGTTCCCCACCGACCCTATGCTTGCCAAAGCCATCCTAGCTGCTGACAAATACGGGTGCGTAGAGGAGGTCCTTTCAATAATCGCCATGCTGGGCGAAGCAAGCTCTCTATTTTTCCGGCCCAAGGACAAAAAGATTCACGCCGATAGTGCCCGAGCACGGTTCACAATCAAGGACGGCGGCGATCACTTCTCGCTCCTGAATGTGTGGAACCAGTGGGTTGATTCGGACTTCAGCTACGTCTGGGCGCGTGAGAATTTCCTTCAACAGCGAAGTTTAACGCGAGCCCGCGATGTGCGCGATCAGCTCGCGAAGCTCTGCGATCGGGTCGAGGTGACCATTACCTCGTCCGGCTCCAGCAACATCGTCCCCATCCAAAAGGCGATCACTGCGGGATTCTTCCCCAACGCAGCTCGTTTACAACGTGGTGGCGATTCGTATCGAACGGTCAAGAATGGACAGACGGTGTACTTGCATCCGTCCAGCACACTATTCGAGGTGAATCCCAAGTGGGTGATATATTACGAGCTGGTGTTGACGAGCAAGGAGTATATGCGGAGCAATATGCCGCTACAGCCGGAGTGGCTGGTGGAGGTGGCGCCGCATTACCATAAGAAGAAGGATTTGGAGACACTTGGTACTGATCGTAAGGTGCCGAAGGGGCAGGGAGCAGCGGGGGAGAAGAGTAAGATATGAAGTAGCGGATGCTACTTTATATATAAATATATCTGCAAAGAGATAATTCAAATCCAATAATGCCATGTATGATTGAATGTTCGCATTTTTTACCTACCCCCCCTATATTTCCCGTATTTGATTTGGCGTAATACTTAACCAGAGAATTATCAACCCAATCGCCCGTAGTTTTCTCAACTGGAGACCAAAGAACGGAGAGCAACGATCCCATAGAGATCACCTGACATCCCTAACGCTAAACCCCATCCGTATCCAACCAATCATCACGTGCAGGATTCGGCTGACAAAGACGCCAACCCCAATGGAGCGTCATAGATTTTACCTCGGCTGTCGCAAGCCGCGCAAAACCTGGAACCAATCTCTGAAGATCTATTATTGCCGAGATACGAGAGCGGGACAGCAAACCTCTCTCCCCGGTTTGTGCTTGCAGGGAGGGTTCCACTATTATTAAATAATCCCCCATTGGCAGCATAGAGAGAGGGTGAACTAAACCTCGGATCACTTAGCTCACCTCTCTTTGGTCTTATCT
>NW_015440982.1:156666-168729 GCF_000150705.2 Paracoccidioides lutzii | reverse complement strand
CTATCCAATATCCGCAAACCTATTGAATACGCGTCGCAGTCATGTCGAAATCCTTCACAACCGCCGAGGTGGCCCAGCACAACACGGCCGACAATGGCATCTACATCGTCATAGACTCGAGCGTATACGACGTGACGCAATTTGCAGATGAGCATCCTGGCGGCGCGAAGATCCTAAAACGGGTTGGGGGCAAGGATGCGTCGAAGCAGTTTTGGAAGGTCAGTGCAAAGATTAGCCTCACCAGACATTCCATTTTGCCACGCCGTCTATTCATGTAACTTCATAACTGACTTGAACGGAATGGCACTACTACAGTATCACAACGAGTCCGTGCTGAAGAAGTACGGCGGCAAACTGAAAATTGGCGAGGTCAAGGAGGCCGCGAAACTATAAATCCATATAGTAAACGATGATGTCTTCCGCTTTTTCCTTTGGCGGCTCTCTTAATAGAACAATCTTCTATCATGTGTGTGTGTGTGTGTGTGTGTGTGTGTGTATGTGTGTGTTTATATTAATTTTGCTGCTTGGGTAGGAGCATAATAACCAGCCCCACGGCGATTCCTTTGCTCTGTTTCTACATCTCTTATTCTTCTCCCTTGTCATTTTCCTTTTTGATCTCGTATCTTGCTGCACATATGGGAAAGGATACGAATGAAGGTCACCATGAGGTTGTAATTCTATGTGGTGAAGAGTTCTTGAATTTGCTGCGGTTCTTAAAAGGGTTCCTGTGTTTATTAGATGTATGTACGCATATTCCTCTTGAGATTTTTAACAAACAAGGTCAGTGAACAGACAAGATTTTTCTATTCTATTCTAATCTATTTTGATTTAGTTTCTATTGCCTATGGCTAGAATGTGCATTTTGTAGCACTTCCTGCTATCGAATGTACCTTGTTGTATAAAATATCACTCCGCGGCCTATTTAGTTCAAGTTTGTTACATTCGTTTGTGCAGCTGGCATCCCTTGCCTGGATGCCAATTTCTTATGACCCAAAATCCCTTGTCAAACAGGATAAAGTTGGGAGAGCTTCGCTCCCATCCATGCCCAATCTTCAGGTAAAATGCTACCCCAATAACCGGCATATTAATCCATTCAGGGCAGGCCACTGAGCGACGGGCAGCATTGACCAAGTCGGAGCTGGTATGGCTTTTGAGAAGATTGAGACCAAGCGCCCGTTCACCTGTGTAGCGAGGAACTGAAGGAAAATAAACGTGGAGGCCCGTATGGCTGGTACATTGAAGGTGGCTGCAAAGGCTGTCAAAGACCTGGATGGGCTGCGTGGATTGATTAACATTGAACATCTAGCTTGCGGGGCATATTTACATAACAACTATGTTCTGGATGTTGACATTTTCTATAGTAATAAGTTACGATTCACAAGTCTGTCATTTCTTCCTCGAATCGCAGCTCCTGCTCCTGACGTGGAACACAACAGAGAGTCGCGGAATTAGAAAAGAAGATTGTGCTTCGCATTCTCAAGCAAAACATCAGTAAGTAGTCTTCAACCATAACTACCAGCTTCGCCATGAGGTAGTTATGTAGCTTGTTTGTTCTTCCTTGCTGAGAAAATTTTCCAGATATATTTTCTTGCACCACGAGTTCTTGCTTGGGATGATCAATTCCACGCTGGCTGTGCCTTCATTGCTCAGGAGGTCATCCCAGGTGAGCCGCTGAGTGCCGTGTGGCTTCAATTAAATTAGCGAAGATCAGCAAGGGCATCGATCGTGTGGAGCATTCGCCAATGTAGTTTCCAGCCTTTGCAGAACAAGATTTGTCAAATATCCGAATCCGAATCCGAACCGTCAACCGAACATTCGGAATAACGGATATTCTACTGTAGCATCAGTGTCAGCAGCCTCAAATCCCTGTTATTTCGCAATATAGTGCAATTGAAAGTCGTCTGTTGGAGATGCTGCACTCTTTAACTTCTCAAGCATTTGACGCGACGTTCGGCAGCTCTGGGTGAAGGGCGCCCTGGTAGTTGGTGGTCTGAGATGGGCACGGAATATGTAGCATCCCATTGAACTTAGGCCCTGAATCGTTCGTTCAGATTTCTTCGAGGCTAATCTCATACTGAATTTTGGCAACATCCTTATCTGGTGGATACGCTGGGTAATCAGGTTCTTTCGGTATATCCGGAGGTTCCATTTCAAGGTTCCAGATATTCAGCGACCCGGAGGGACTCAGCTTTGCGCGATATCGCAGTCATCCAGGCATCCCAATCTTCGGGCCGCGCAGGATCTCAACCCCTCAGGTTCATGGGTATATAGTCTCAGTTTCCTCCATGGCGGAATATTCGTTTCTCGGCCTTCAATTCCGAATTCAGGTTACGTATTCGGTGAGGGCGTTTTATACCTGTGTAAAATGAGGCCTATCTCGCAGAGATTTCAGGAATACAGTTAGGTGGTGTGATAGATGAGACCTATTGGGAAAAAATAGGGGTTTGAGGCTGCTGACACTGATGCTACAATAGGATATCCGTTATTCCGATATTTGACAAGATTTGGTACCACTTTTACATAGGCCAAATTCCACTCCGCAGACTGTTAAAACGATATCAGGCCATATGCTGACAGCAAGGTTTACATTCATGCATGCTATGATCGCCAGGTATATTTTTGCAGCCACTCTGATGAGCGCGCTATCAAACGAAGTGGGTCTAAAACCACTACCGTTTTCGAATATTATCAAAGTTCCTAAAACGGGAGCGAGATACAGTGTGGAAAGAAGACAGAATGCTACAAGATATTGTTGCGGAGCCCCACGCACTTGTCCACAAGGACTTCTATGGTGACAACATGTTTGCTAGCAACGGACGATTGGCCGTATCGTCGACGGGGAATTTTTCAGGGGCCTAAATATCCCCTCAGTGAGCTTTTGCGTGCCGTCTCAGCACTCCCTACCTGCTTTCCAGCTCAGGATGAGACCAGAAGATAGCAAATGGATAAATGGGAAGAGGTCCCATCAGGATTTTGCAAAGATTGTTTGGCAGAGGGGATAGAGCGAAGAGAAAGTACGAACTGTTTTGCGGGTTTGCGGGGCGGGCGCTACCCTTTGCAAAGCTCGTACGCTGATGTTTGCCAAAGGATGATAATGGTGTTGATGAGGAAGCGGAGGAACCTATCTACAAAGCTAGATTTTAAATTTGCTCTCTTCTCCTTCAGATCTCTCTGTATTTCCTCAAATCCCCCATTTTATTTCTAACTAGGAAATCCCGTTTCTCACCATCTTGTTATTATCTAAATATACAGTTAGCATCTTATGATAGATCAGAGCTGGAGCCACGGTCACTTCTTAGTATTATTTGCAGACTAAGTGATAATTCTTTTATCATCCATGGATAACCCTGATCGCGACACGGAACAGAGCTCAGCCAACCCTCATATATGAGTTATCTAGATGCCGGTAAGATACTTCGTCGAGGGGGAGATAAATAGATGTTGGAACCTAAAGAGCAGCTGGGGAGCATTGCTATGGGATGAACGCTGAAGTGGACCACCAGTCTGCGAATCATGATCCATCTTCGTTTGGCTTCCTCAGCCAAGTCAGTCTGCTAAATGTGTATTTATTTCGCTGTTCTCTGTGTCGCTATTGTGTCTCTGGATACGTCTCCAAGTTGGATTGACCCGAATCAGTGACTCAAACCGGGCTGTGAAATGCTATCCGCTTAACCCCTCAAAACATGGCTGAACACGACGCCTGGTCAGGTGAAGAAAGATACCTGCCAATGGTTATTTTCAGCCTTGTCAAAAACTCGTATAAGAACATTGCATCGTCAAAGGAACATGGTCGCTGTCCAATCCAAGCTTCCCTGAGTATTTGCCCGGTGTTCTCCTATCGAAGCCCCCAAAATAATCTCCCTACATTTAATCCAACTAAGACCAAGACCATCACATTCTCGATTCAAATATTTAGCGAGTAATCTTTCCAACAGTCACAGAAACTATGGACCAACCCAATGTTGCTCCAACAAAATACGCCATCCGGGCTCAATATACCTCGAAAACAATAACTGTCTACCAAGCTTATTCACCAGCAATTGCAAACGCAGCGCTGTCCGCCGGTAAATTCGTCGCCCCTTTCAAACGTGTGCGCATGACCTGGATCAAGCCCTCATTTCTCTGGATGGCCTACCGCTGCGGCTGGGCCACCAAGAAGGACCAGGAGCGCGTGCTAGCTATAGAAATTACACGCGAGGGGTTTGAATGGGCGTTGGCACATGCTTGTCTGAGCCATCCCACCCCGCGCCTGTATGCGGACCACGCAGCCTGGGAGCATCGCAAGAATGAAAGTTCCGTACGTGTGCAGTGGGACCCGGAGCGAGATTTTGAGTTCCGACCTCTAGAGTATAGGTCGTTGCAGGTTGGGTTGAAAGAAGAGGCGGTGGATAGATATGTGGATGAGTGGACAGTGGGGATTAGGGATGTTACATGGTTGATGCAGGAGATTGGCCAGTTGGTGAGGGAGGGGAAGATAGAGGAGGCAAGGCGCAAGATGCCGGTGGAGGAGGTGTATGTCTTACCGACGGATGTGGCCACGGTTGTTGGAGCAGATTAGGTGTTGATACGCAGGATGAACGGGGTAACTAGAGGGGGTTAGAAAGTATTCTACGGTTGGATATAGAAGCTTTGCGAGAAGTGGCGGGAAGTGGATGATGGAATGTCTTTCGTGCAGAGAAGACGCCCAACGGATGATCAGAAAACTCCAATACCCTGTTGTTTCTCATATCTCAGCATTTATCGGATCGCTTGATGCAGTCGTCGCATGGTTAGTTACTTTATCATACAATTCAGTCCGATATGTGGCATTATTGAAGCCCTTGATATATCCATGGGCTGACTTAGTGAGGACATGCATGAGCAAATATTTGGGAGAAACTTCAGACACATTTTAATATGATGACATGTCACCCAAGTCTATGCACTTTATGCAACGGGCGAAGATGACAGGACAATGGATTGAGCTTCCCATATCGCATGAATTGATTCAACGGCTTTGTATGCGGCAACTATCTCTGAGTCAACCACAGAACAAACCAACCTTTCTCTCTATGGCTGCGAGATACCAGTGAGCCAACTTTTACGCAGTGGAGGTCGTAAATAGGAGGCCAGAAAAACAACATCTCATGTCTGTGCCGTCCATCTACAAGGGCCGCTTCATCAGGCTCCGTTTCCCCTTCCGCGTCCTCTCGCCGGTTGGTCGGAGATACTTCCATTTATTGAATCATAGACTTTTATTGACGCATATAAGCATGGTGGCTAAATCATTCCGACAATAGAACCTTGGGCTCTTCCTCCTTGTTGGAACTCAAGGATCGAAACATCCCGGGGTCAGATATCCATTCAGGAAGCATTGCGGCACATGAGTAGCAAGTGTTACAATATGTAACACCTTGGATACGATGTCCTGTACGAGACTGTGATACCGACAAACGGATGAAGATATCTTGCCGTTACTCCGAGCCTTCTAGTTATGCGCAAGCAGCAAGTGTGTCAGCAAAATATTGGTAAACGGAAAGGGAAGTTGAAAGAAGGGGAAAGGTGACAAAGGGGAAAACATGCAGATCCAACAAATATGATATTGAAACTATGTTGAAATCTGGACGGGTTGTATTCGGGAATCGACATGTGTGAGATTGCGGCGACCAATATATGCTTGCAATGTACGACAAACGTTCGCAAAGGGGGGAATCAAGGTGATGAGGACAAAGCACAGGATGGGCATAAGCAACAATAGATGATATGACTACGTTGACTGCCTCTCTTTCCTCCTGCTCATTCTTCTTCTTATCTTGCTTCCATTCCGTTTGTGTCCAACTTCGATAGACGTGGTGTGAGTTGAATGGTTTACACTCGCCGATTAAGTATCCAATATGAAGGCAGAAAGGGAGGAAAAGAAGCGAGACGACCGGGAAAAATGAGCCAAACGCAGCTTCACTCTTGGAATTGATGGAATTAAGACAAATATTTCATCGAAAACCCCGTACGTCAATCACCATATCTAAACGGCATCTGAGATTCAACAATCGAGCTGGTTGATCCCGCTCAGTAATCGATCAAATCGATCGATCGAAGAAACAAACTGCCAACGGTAGGGAATAAAAAGAAACCAATACACAGGGGAAAAAAACTAAAGTAAAAGAGAATATACATTAACCCAAGGATGGGAACGTCCGTTCGACCGTTTTGAGCGGGTTCATATTCCAAATTGCTGATTCCTATTCCCATTCCTCTTTCTTCTTACAAAAACGAACGAGAAGTGATAATAAAAGAAACATTCAATATCAACATCGGATATTCAGCCAGAACCAATTCCGTCATACTTTCCCTTGTATACATAACAAGAAGAAAGGGAGAGAGTAAATAACGAAAAAAGAAAAGAAAAAGAACTAAATAACAGGATCCGAGAGTGAAAAGGTGCAAAATATAAAATCAAGGATTACCAACGGTCTGGAGAACGAATACCGGAGGAAAACAAGGTCGGGAATAAATAGGTTTTAAGATCGGTTACAGGAAGAACGCCGCGGAAAAGACACAAATGGCCAGCAACTCCCGAAGAGCAACAAGGATATAAAAGAAGACAAAGAACGGAAGTAATCAAAAGACATGGAATAAAACTGTTGGGAGGGGGGGAAATAAACTAATAAAAACGAAAATGATTGTGCTGATGCTGGCGTTGGCGTTGGTGGGTGGCCCCACACAGCTATTTGTACAGCTTTCCCTCTCTATGACATCTGAATCTGCTTACCCTTCTGCACATCATACCTAGTTCCAACCTCCATCCCGAATCTGTCAAAGATAAAAAGAAAGGAAAAGAAAACAGAACATATAAAAAAATTAAATACAAAAAAGAGAGAACAACTGTTTTCAACACGGTGGAACCAAAATCACATATATACTCACGCCATTCCTTCATTCACGTGAAGAACGTGGGGAGGTCCCTCCTCACCAGACATGAAGTCAAAAGCAGCAAAATCCTTCACTCAGAACTCTCGAAAGGGATCCTCATTGCGAAACAACGTATCCCCATCTTCCGATCCGTAAAGATCGGCATCAGGACTTTTCGGCGGCCAATAATGGGCATCCCTTCTTTTTCTTCCACCACCGCCTCCGCCGTGCCGTGATCGATAGCTATAACCATGACCATGACCATGACCATAACCAAAACCCCGTTGACGAGCAACTTCACTTCGATCCACAAATGCCTCCATCCTCATCGTCCCCACAGCCTCGAAGAAATTACTCATACCAACACTGGACGGTCCACTAGCATCGGAGGTACGATGGCTAAAGCTACTCTGCCCGCTATGGATGCCAGACAACCCAATAGTCGAGGGTGAGTAGAGATCCGATGACCCGGCCGTGGTGGCGCTGTATGTTGACGGGGCCACTGTGTGGTTTGAGAAGGACCTGAACGTGCTGGGGGGCAGTCGTGGTGCCGTGTTGCTCCGCTTGCGGGAGTGGGAAGAAAACCGCGGCACATTGGGTGGATCTGCGGCGTCCGTAATTGGTTCGTTTGCGGCGTCAATGGCTTTGTCGTAGGGAAGTTCGGGGACGGTGGTGGGATGGGAATGGGAATGGGAGGCGAAGGTGCGGTTTGCTGTTGGTTTAGTTTTACCTTTTGCTACGCGGATGGAGTCGCGGATTGGATTGCGGCGGAGCGAGGAGCTCGGGGGTGGGTGGTACTCTTCGTGCGGCACGGGGGGAAGCGTGGCAAGCTCGTTTGCGCCTATGGATGAGTGACTTAGGAAGGAAAGGGCTGTTAACCAGACGAAATGACGTTCCAGTGTCATTGCTGTGAACTTGAGTGCGCGTTGAGGAGTGAGGATTAGGATTGAACGGCTGAAATGGTTACCAGGGCCGGCACCCTTGGGCAACGGGTTGTCATCCTTGACGTCGAGGACGGACTGGATCGTTACTTTTGAAAATAAAGTGTCAGTCAACCAAAAAAAAAAAAAAAAAAAAAAAAAAAAGAGGGAAAATGAACTATACTAATACTTACGCTTTCGACCGCTTTTCCCCAGTAATGCAGATCCGCTCGTGGGTTGTTTACTACTCCACATTACAGCCCTCTCATAAGGTGCCAGCCACACCCACCTCTTATGCCTAACGCCATTCCCCGTGATATTCGCAGAAACCTCCTCACTAGATTTCCCCAACTCCCACCCATCTCTGTTATTCTCCGTCATCCCAAACGACTTTCGTCTCCGTACATACTTCCACATCCACTCACCCACCATAGTCTGTGCAATCGCATCAACAACGCTAGTCTGTTGTACCGACACGGACACCGATGTCGCTGCACTCGACTCCTGCCGCCAATGTGAGCGGGCAGTAGGTGGGGGGAATCGATTGGACTGCAGTGTGCCAGGCCCACGCTTACCTCGTGGAGCCGTAATTTCGTCAAAGGGCATGGGCGGCAACTGAGGACTTTCAGGGCACGCAGAGGACGTCGTCGACATGGCTGGCGGCGAACGACTCTGCTGGCGATCCAGCCGGTGATGGCCATTCGGATGCCCATGTCCATGCTTATGTCTCCTCGACACAACAGCTGCAGAGCGCACTTTACGCAGCGGAGGTTCCTTCGACAGCGACAACCGGCCATCGCGCTCCGGGAAGTTCCCGTTACCATACGGTGTGGGGCTTTGGGCTCCTTCACTTGCGCTGATGGGGATTTTGCGCGAGCTCAATCGAACAGGGACTGGGAAAGGGGGTTTGGAAGCTGTGGTGGACGCTGCGCTGCTGCCGATGCTGGGAGCACTGGGGCTGCGTGGCCTATATGCCTGGTGAGCGGCTGTGGAGCTAGAGATCATGGCTGTGCGGCGAATGTCAGGTTGCTTCGCGACATTGCCCAGTCTCAGGGGTCTGGGCGGTCGTTTGACTGGGGCTGCTGATTTGCCAACAACGGCGGAGGCAGAGGTGCCCATGGGCCGTTGCTGCTGAGAAATTAAGGATGATGATGCTGGTGCATGTGGAGCGTGTGGTGAACGAATGGACTTTGGCGAAGGTTGCTCGTCCTCTTCTTCATTTGCCGGGTGTTCCGCACGCTGTCCACGCTCTTCGAGTAGGTTATCGTCCAATATCGACGGGGAGGGCTTGGTAACCAGCTTCCCGGATTGCAGCGTGTAAGATGCCAACGGGCGATTAAAAAGCTCCTCATCGCTAAACATATCATCCGGTGGC
This sequence comes from Paracoccidioides lutzii, assembly GCF_000150705.2. Lineage (NCBI taxonomy): Eukaryota > Fungi > Ascomycota > Eurotiomycetes > Onygenales > Ajellomycetaceae > Paracoccidioides > Paracoccidioides lutzii. Next base: position 159,546 of record NW_015440982.1, on the reverse strand, counting down.
TCGGGCCATTCATCATCGTCACTAACATTTTCAAATCCGGCAAATAAACTACTACTCCGAAACGGTCGCCGGATGTCCGGCTTCACGTCTACATCTTCAGAGAGAGGACCGTTGTCGTTGTTTCCGGGATATGCTTGGAATTTCCCCTGCTCTTTGCTGGTGGTGGAGGGTGTCCTAGCGGGTTCTAGAGGATCAACTGGCGGTGGATTGCGGAGTCTTCGTTTTGCGGATTTAGGGGGCGGGACGCGGAATGACCGGATCGGGGGTGGTGATGGTAGCTTCGTGGAATCTGAGCTGGTTGGATGTGGTTGTGGATGTGGACGGTCCATAATGGCAGACGGGAGGAGCTTTGCGGGAAGCTTCACAGCTCGTTGGTCGATGCGGATCTCTTCGGTTTGCATGCCGCACGACCTCAGTTCAACAAGTGATTGGATATTGGTTTGGCATGATATGCTCTTTGTTTGTGGGGGTAAGACGACACTGTTCCTTGCGGAGGGTGGGTTTGAACCCGGGGGTTCAATTGTGATCATGGGGATTGCGGGCATCTCCTTGCGAACGGTTTCTTTTAGTTGTTGGTATTCCTCGTCCGTGATTATTACATCGTCCGTTTGAGTTGAGATGGAAGCTGTTGCGACTACAGTAGTTGGAAGCGGGGGATCTAAAGAGGCCGTGAGTACTGGTGTGGGAGTGGGCGTGGGCGTGGAGTCTTCTGGAGTAGTCTCCCCCATCTCTGGGGTCCCTAGAGGGCTGTGAATCTCTGCTGTTGTTTGACACGAGGAGGATATGGTGAGAGCAGTCATGGTTACTGTACTGCTGTCTTTCGATTGGTAAATAGGCGTTTCCTTGTTCGAACACACGCGCTTTCTCCCCTGATTTTCATCATTTTTGCAACTAGCGGTTGGTGGGTCCTCAACAATAATAGGCTCGACGGGAATAATCGAGTCATCGGGATCAGAAGCGATCATTTTGGGAGAAGGAGGTGGAGTATATTGGATCCCTACATCTCTGTATTCGAATAATGGTGCAGCAATGGTCGTTTTCTCATCGTCCTCAATGTCACGAATCACATCCAGATTCTTTGGAAGTTCGAGTACGTCGGGGGTGCCAAATCTTTCCGACCCATCAACCGACATGTCCAAAGTACGTCGGGCAACCATGCTCATGCGTCGTGACTGCATTGACATAGCCCTTTCGTCCGAAACCGTACATCTTGAATCAGGCCTGTCATCCAAACCCAATGTATCCTCCTCTTCCTCGTCAAAGGCAAGTTCATCCGCCAGATTTAGCCCATCAGTCTTATTCGATCCATAGCCATTGGCCATGCTCATAACCGAATATCGAAGATTATGCGGATCACCGTCATGAGTACTAACGCTGGCCGTGCTCGTCCGACGGCATCCCAAGACACTATTTGAGCGAATGCTGTTGGTATCACTACCCCTAGTCGTCATGCCATCGCGAATGGCATCATCAAAGTCACCACCAGCACCCAGAGGCCAGGGGTAGGACCCAGCCGCCTGCGCCGCCGCAACCTCATTAATAACAACCTTCAATCTCCCCTCTACAACATGAACCTTCCTCTCCCAACTCCTCCTCTCCTTTTCCCAATTCATCTTATCTCGCTCCCACAGCGTCTGCGCCCTCTCTAGCTCCTCCTCCTGCGTCCTCACCCTCTTCTGTGACTGCTCAAGCCTCTTCCGAAAATCCGCAATGTTCTCCAATGCCTCATCGCGCTCCTTGGACAATTCAGCCATGGCGGACACAGACCCACCTTCCAGCACCTGCATCTGCCGCTTCAACGAGAGGCTTTCCTTGGCGCTTTTGGCCAGCGTTTCGTTGAGGGAGTCTGCTTCCGCCTTTGCGGTTTCGAGGGTGATCTCCAGCGTATCGATGGCACGGGTTTTCGCCTCCATGTCGCGGCGGAGGGACAGGATTTCAGACACGAGAGATGCATGGAGCGTTGGTGTGAAACGGCGTGGGTCTAGGGGGGATATGGTCTCGTCGTTTGCGGCGTCAACTGGGCTGGAAGGGCCATCTGTTTCATAGCGGTTGGAGGAGGAGAACCGTGTGGGAGACGAGGAGGGGCCGGGGGAGGAATCCCGCCGGTGAAGGGAGGGCCGGCGTGACATGGGACTTGAAGAGTTTCTGTAAGGGGTGTCATTCGGGGTGGGGAGGGACTTTGCGAGGTATGCATAATCCGCCTCATAGTCGGAGGCCATGGTGCGTGTTTTGTGTGCTTGGTTATGGCTGGGAAATTTTATTTGCTCTTCTGGTTTAATTGACGGCGTTATGCATGACTGGCTTGGTGTCGCGATATGTCAGGATAAGAGAATTCTGTCCGCGATTCGTTGTGGAGCAGATGTGAGGAGAGAGAGATCAATGAAAAGAAAAGGAATCGAAATTGAGATGAAAATGAGAGGGTTGACTTGTTGCGTTGTGTGGTTTAGAATTGAATGGAGTAGATTAAGGGGGATTTCTTCAATCAGGGGTCAATTTGGAACTCTTTGGTGGGCATCTATGTATATATGGTTGTATAGAGGGAGGTAGTCCCCTCGTTTTGTATAGCATATATTTGCAGCAAGGGCAAGTCTTATATAAGACAAAACGAAGGGGGGTTACCCTGTTGCATGGTTCAATTGAGATGACAATTTTACCAATAAATTTATTTTAATTATCGTTCGTTCGTTCGTCGTGTTGTATATGTTCGCAAAAGGGGCACTCTCAATTCTTCGGTGAGTATGAGGGTAAAAATTTCAGCCTATATCTTAACAAGGAGACGGGATTAGTTCTAAACTGTCAAATCATATAGCATAGCATAGCATAGCATAGCATAGCATATCTGAGAAAAGAAAGACTTGTACGTGAAATGGTTCTGGGTTG